>NC_060125.1:388404825-388707855 GCF_021461395.2 Schistocerca americana
ACCGGTAAACAGATTTGAGAGCACTCGCCGTGTGTCAACTGTAAAACCAACTGTCTCCTGAAACCGAAGCAAAATATCATAATTAACATGGTCAAATGCCTTATCAAAGTGTAGAAAAGCAAGGGCACGAGGGAGACGTTACAGCAGCGACCGAAACCACGTCACGTCACTCGACTATATGGGTAAGAACGGTACGTCGACGTACGCAGCTTCGATGTTTTACAACAATCGTCTCCATCACAGCCGACGTCCTACTATTAACTGCCCTCACCACAGTCTTATAATCAAAGCTTAACAAAGTAAGTGGGCGAAAGCTGTCAGGGGCAGCAGGTCCACAGCGTTTCGGGATTAAAGCAATTTTTCACACTTGGAACGAGATCGACACTACTTTCCCCTGTACCACTTCATTCAAAAGGAACGTAAGGGTAGCATCCAGACCAAGGGACTTTTGAGAAGGCGATCGCACAATAAGTTTGTAAACTTCCTTAGACTGAAAGGCAGCTAAAAGCGTTTCATTATGTTCAGGTGTAATTGTCGTATCCAAGGTGCTGACTAGTAGGTCGTACAAAGTATCACCGGACTCATCGATGTCGTAGATGTCTACATAGTATTAGTGTGAGACAAGCACTGTATCAAATGCGCCATGTAAGTCCATCATTTGTCGTGAGAGAATCAATATAAATGGGCCGGCGACGTGTCTGATGCCGAAGAAAATGATACAAGGAAGTCAGTTCTTCCGTCACCAATGAACGTTGCTTGGATCGCATTTTCAGACCTTCCGTTTGTATCCTCTTCAAGGCCAACAATTTTGCCTTTACACGCCTAACATGCGCAGTTCACAGAGGGGCATGATCCACAGCTCATAAAGTTCACGCACGATGGAATAGTAATATTCGTAAATTCTCCGAAAGTCTCGCGCTGTCAGCACAAAAAAGTATCAAAGCTTGCCTGAGCCTCGGTTTTGCCAGTTGCGTCCACCAATCGAGGACGGAAGAATACTTCCCAGTGGGCCGTAGAGTACGCTCCCACTCGGCTCGCATCATGTCATCGAGAGAGGGGTCAGGTAGGTGAGCGACGTTTAACACCCACAGAGTGCGAAACAGTTTGACTGGTTGCCGTCCAAGACTGAGAGTTGTAGTCACAGCGCAGTGCTCCGTAAAGGAAGCTGGGATATTTTCAGCATTAACAATACTATCACGCTGGCAGTCTGATAAGTAAAACCTATCTAATCTGCTAGTAGAAGTCGCAGTAAAGTGGGTAAATTTTATTAACATCGGGTATTCATATACCCATACGTCTTTCAGTCGTTAGGAGCTGACCATTTCTTGTAATTCACGAGAGAAATTAAAATTTGGAGATTGATCTGCAGGACGCAACACACAGTTGAACTCACCATCCAGCAGAAATCCCGGAGAACTCTTACGCAACAAACAACTTACTCTTTACGAAAAGGCGAACGATCCGCTGTGCGACCAGCGCCAGACGAGGCATAAAAAAAATTAAGGTAAGATTAAAAAGTTGAAAACATATGCCCCTGCGAGAATCCAACATTTCCACCTCAGCAATAGGAATGCCTTCGCGAAAGAATAAGGCGGTCCCCGCAGAATATTATGGTGCTATGTTAAAGATCATACGAAAACCACGTAACTAGAAATGCCTAAATAACACCTCGTGTAAGGACACTATGTCCGTCCATGGATCATAGATGAACTGAAGCAGCGAAGCCAATCGCAATTCTGACTCCACACGATTCACATTTGTGGAAAGGAAGGTGTAGGCTTGCGTCACTGACTACAGCTATTCAGGGATGTACGGAACGTCGAAGCTAAGCGTCGAAGTCCATTGCGGTGTCCACAAATGAATGAGACATCTGGGGACCAGAATCTCTGTCAGCCGAACCTTTTTTCTTAAATTGCTTACCTGCCACTGCATGGTCAGGTTGTAAACGCTTTTTCTGTCGGCCGAGAGGCACGGAGGCCTCTTCAGACGGAGGGTGGAAGAGTCATAGGCACAGGTTCCTGCCTCTCAGGACAAAGGACATGTAATGCAGGTACAGTCACTAAAGCAGAAGGATTTTATGAAACTATAGATGCAACAGATAATACTTTGCCGCTAATTTTGTTCTACTCTAGGGTTGCTGTAGGCGGAAAATTCAGGAAACCGTCTGAGGCTGAAGACGAAGGAGCTGGTGGACATTGCCACGTCTCAGACTGTAACGGGGTACACAAAGACGAAGGGTAGGGGGGATACCGCTCCCTCTCTACACACAGACAGCTCAGTAGGAGCCACTTTGTGAACAGGAGGGATGCTGCAGATGAGTTCTTCGCCACTCACCGTACCACGGACGGGTGGTACCGTATCTTCGAGAGGAGCAGTGGACAAAATCGATGTGGACGAAATTGGGGCAGAAGAAGGCACAGCCATATCCTTACACTCACCACCATGAGTGCGACGACGGTTCTTTATCACTGTTGCAGGATCTGTCATGGGGGCAATAGCATTCTAAACCTGTCGCAAATGTAAACGCGGAAATTCATTCACACGATTATCAAAACTGTCTTTTCGTTCGTTATGATCCGACGCAGAAGAAGGTCCGACTTCGGGCGTGGAAATAACAAGATCAGCAACCGTTAATTTCCGTATCGAGCCCCAATACACATGACATCAAGAGTTTCTTTCTTTTCCCTTCTCTCCTCCCCCCTCCACCTTCAATTTACATAATTTCTGATAGCCATGTAATGTTTCCTTATCCTGTATATGGCGTCACTCATACCTGGGTCGTGAGGTTGCAATGAAATGTTAATCATTTGTGTATCCTCCTAATGCTGACTTGACTTTTGTCAAAAACCACTCTCATGGTGTTGCAGTTTTAATGGTCATTAGAGCACTTGCAAAGAATGGATAACGGCTGAATAATTAACTGTTCTTCGAATACCGAGGAAAAGATGTTAACAATGCAGTAGTTACAACCTGAACACATCTTAGGAGAAAACTGCTTTTAAATGTAGAAACGAAAGAGTGCTTACAACAGTCGACGCGTTAAAATGAACAGGAGCGTTACGCCAGCTTCTTACGGGACGTGAAAACACACATGGACGAGGAGCTGGTGAAGTTACAGCGTCGAATTACACGTTACATTACGCCGCGGAGCGTCAAATAAAGAACCTGTCATGTTAGATATTTGCCTCGTGGAGAGGAACGTGTCCTAAGAGGTGCGACATCGTTTTACGTCACAAGCAAAAAAAAGGAGTAGCCTCACCGCATGGCGTTAAACATTGTGTCTGGTGGTTTCCTTTCTCATAGAGTACATTGTATGGATATAATCGGTTTCATAGAATCAGAAAATTGAGGATATCTTGAAAAAGCTTCGGTTTAGCTATGACTTGTTATAGTAAAATAAACAAAAATCAGTAGCTGACGGCTTCTTTTAGTTGATTTTTCTGGTGCTATTGATTGTGTGCTACTAACGTATATTGTTTCAGTGCTACCACACACGGTGAGAACCAAAAGCGCATCTTTTTGGTGCAATTTTCATTTTAAATATCAAATAATGATGTGGGTATACACAGTCTTTAGACAGCGAATGTGGCATACAGAGTCATGGCAGCAGTGTTTAAACTGTAATACAGATGAGTGCGTAGTGAGCTGTGAATTCTGAAAACGAAGATAGCAGGTTCGTGTCTGCCTACCTCCAGAAAAAAATTTTCTATTGTTTGTTTCCTAAAAGATTCTGGATCTTTCTTATTCATTCAATGCAAGTATTACCTCAAAAGTCGATGTTATGTACGTGCTGCATTTTTTGTTGCATACGTCAACGAAAATTTGTGCATTGGCCAGAAAGCTTAACGTGACTGTCAGCCTATGACAGAAGGTAAACAGCCGGCCACTGTGGCAGAGTGGTTATAGGCGCTTCAGTCCGGAACCACACTGCTGCTATGGTCGCAGGTTCGAATCCTGCCTCGGTCATGGCTGGGTGTGATGTCCTTAAGTTTGTTAGGTTTACGTAGTTCTAAGACTAGGGGACTGATTACCTCAGATGTTAAGTCCTATAGTGCTTAGAGCCATTTTGAACATAAGGTAAACACGAGCTACACACTGGAATTTTCCTATAAGTTATATACACTGAAGAGCCAACGAAACTGGTACACCTGCATAACATCGTTTAGGGTCCCCGCGAGCACTCAAAAGTGCCGCAACACGACGTGGCATGGACTCGACTAACGTCTGAAATAGTGCTGGACGGAACTGACACCATGAATCCTGCAAGGCTGTTAATAAATCCGTAAGAGTACGAAGGGGTGGAGATCTCTTCTGAACAGCACATTGCAGGCATCCCACACATGCTCAATAATGTTCATGTCTGGAGAGTTTGGTGGCCAGTAGAAGTGTTTAAACTCAGAAGAGTGTTCTTGGAGCCACTCTATAGCAATTCGTGTCAGGTGTCGCATTGTGTTGCTGGTATTGCCCAAGTCCCTCAGAATGCACAATGGACATGACTGGACGCAGGTGATGAGGCACGATGCTTAAATACTTGTGACCTGTCAGAGTCGTATCTAGACGTATCAGGGGTACACATCCCACACCATAACAGAGACTCCACCAGCTTGAACAGTCCCCTGCTGACATGCAGGGTCAACGGATTCATGAGGTTATCTCCGTACTCGTACTCGTCCATCTGCTCGATACACTTTGAAACGAGAGTCGCCCGACCAGGAAACATGTTTCCAGTCATCAACAGTCCAATGTCGGTGTTGACGGGCCCAGGCGAGGTGTAAAGCTTTGTGTCGTGCAGTCATTAAGGTTATACGAGTGGGCTTTCGGCTCCGAAAGCCCACACCGATGATGTTTTGTTGAACAGTTCGCATGTTGACACTTATTGATGGCGCGGCTCTGAAATCCGCAACAATCTACGGAATTCCTGTCACGCTGAACGATTCTCTTCAGTCGTCGTTGGTCCCATTCTTGCACGATCTTTTTCCAGCCGCAGCAATGTTGGAGACTTGATGTTTTACCGGATTCCTCATATTCATGGTACACTCGTGAAATGGTCTTACGGGAAAGTCCTCACTTCATCGCTATTTCGCAGATGCTGTGTCCCATCGGTCCTGCGCCGACTGCAACACCGCGTTGAAACTCACTTAAATCTTGATAAGCTGTCATCGTAACAGCAGGTACCGATCTAACAACTCCGCCAGACACTTGTTTTCTTACATAGGCGTTGCCGAACGCAGTGCAGTATTCTGCCTGTTCACATATCTATTTTAATACGCGTGCCTATACCAATTTCGTTGGTGCTTCAGCTTATAGATATCTTTGGGGTTATGCGCTGGCTCATGTTTGTGTCTTGCAGATAAATGTCTTCTTCAGTGATGGTGAGAAGTTTCGAAAAAATCTCTTCTTCCATTCGAATGAACTTACGAAACTAATCTCGATCTTGAAGTCTATGTGATGAAGTTGGGTACTTCAGTGTTGGTAGTCAATGCAACACCGAGAATACGGATATTATGCCAGCGCAGGCTTACATTAGAAACTATACCTCAGCTATTTTAAATTTAATACAGAAAATGGGATGAAAATGCAACTGAGTTAACGGTTAACTTCTGCCATATATCTCAGCTCGTTGTTAAGTATTACGTAGTGTTCCTTTACCAGGAATTCGCTGTTCAAGCCATCGACGAGTCCAGAAATTTCTTCGCAATTTTCTCCGCTCTCATTCGACAGTCGCTAACAGAGTTAATACAGCTATTATATGCGCGTGCATTTTCGTAAATAAACTGTGAGGCTTGCGAGCTAAATAACGCCGACAACGGCTGCTGGAGAGCGCTGAAAGCGCAAATCACGTTCACGAGCTCGTCTCGCGTGCCGAAGGCGCTGGCTCTAGTGGGGTCAGATGTCTCTTTCGCGTTCACGTTAACGTTAGCTGCCACGTCATGAGGAAAGACGGCTGAAGTAGTCAGGAGTAGCAACGTATTAAAACCTTTACCAGAGAGAGAAAAGGGTAAGAAGTTGTTGTACAGGAGACAGTGAGAGAGAGAGGAGAGAGAGAGAGAGAGAGAGTAAGAGGGAGGGAGATAGAGGAGGACGTCAGGGCTCATCACACTTTGGTAAGTAACCATTTCATGTGAATTTCTGATAAGTTTGGGATAAGTGATGGAATGCCAGAATGACGGACTGTGTTCATACGCCCTGCTCAGAGTTAACGCACCGATCAAATATGTAGTTGACAGCGCAACGCTAATTTTATTTCACGTCCTTCACTGCTGATCATTGAAGTTTGTTCTAATCAACGCTTTCAGTCGTGATAATAGAATTACCGCTAACAGACCGCAAAATTCGTCAGAAGTGAATAATGCTGCTGCAAAATGTTCAAATGTGTGTGAAATCTTATGGGACTTAACTGCTAAGATCATCATTCCCTAGGCTTACACACTACTTAACCCAAATTATCCTAAGGACAAACACACACACCCATGCCCGAGGGAGGACTCGAACCTCCGCCGGGACCACTGCTGCTGCACGAGGCGCATTAATTAATTCACTTGGGAGCAGTCCAGAGGGAAATATCTACGTAAGCAGATAAGAATCCGTATAAGCGCTGCTGTGCTCAAAGAGACGCGCTCCTATCAGCGAAGTTAAATCACGAATCTGCATCTATCGCCTGCGTATCGCTGCCTTGGAAGGACAGGCGGCGTCAATAGTCCGTCTAGGTCAGCACGTGCCAGAGAGCCGCCAACACAGTGTGTTTTCACAGCTGCTGGCAGGATGCTGGGAGTGTCGGCGTTGTTGCTGGCTGCCCTGGTGGTCGCTGTGACGGCCATCTTCATCTCCAGGATGTGGCGCATCTGGACGGAGATCGACAAGCTGCCGGGAGAGATGGCTCTGCCGCTCCTCGGCAACACCTACCGGGTCTTCTTCTTGGAGCGCGAAGGTAAGCCGGTCTCGGATCCAGCTGTCACAGAACCTGGACTTAAAGATTTCAGTCTTTTACCACGTCATCCATGCTACCTGGGAGAACTTGGACGGTACTCCTAATCCAGTTACCGAGAAAAAGGCCGGCCGGAGTGGGCAAGCGGTTCTAGGCGATTCAGTCGGAAACCACGAGACCGCTACGGTCGCAGGTTCGAATCCTGCTTCGGGCATGGATGTGTGTGATGTCCTTAGGTTAGTTAGGTTTAAGTAGTTCTAAGTTCTAGGGGACTGATGACCTCAGATGTTAAGTCCCATAGTGCTCAGAGCCATTTGAACCATTTTTACCGAGAAAAAACAAATAATTCATGTAACCACCAGCGGAGAAACGCTCCTTTCGGAGTACAAAAATGCAAATACGTTCCTGTTTATTTTCATGCTGAGCCGCTACGGTCGCAGGTTCGAATCCTGCTTCGGGCGTGGATGTGTGTGATGTCCTTAAGTTAGTTGGGTTTAAGTAGTTCTAAGTTCTAGGGGACTGATGACCTCAGATGTTAAGTCCCATAGTGCTCAGAGCCATTTGAACCATTTTTACCGAGAAAAAACAAATAATTCATGTAACCACCAGCGGAGAAACGCTCCTTTCGGAGTACAAAAATGCAAATACGTTCCTGTTTATTTTCATGCTGAGAGAGATAAAGACAGCTGCAGTGGAAAAGAGACGGAAAAGTAACATATATTGGAAGGTAATAGACAGTGGTTGTGTTATAGAAAGAGCGAAGGAGACAATGACAGTGTGAGAGAAAGAGAGAGAGGCAGTGACAGTGGAACACAGTTGGCAGTGACAGAACAGTGCTAGTAAAAGAATGAAGCAGACACTGCCACGGGGTGGGGGGCAAAGAAATAAAGAGAAAGAGGGTGACGGCTAGTGATAATGAGAGAAAGAGTGTATGACAATGACAACGAGTAAGAGATATATATAGTGACAGTGAGAAGAGGTAGTAGCAGCAGGAAGGAAGAAATAAGATATTAGCAATAACAGAGGGCAAGAGGGAGACTGTGACACTAAGAAGAGACTGTAAGAGTAGGCCTGAACGAAGGGTATTGTCGCTATGACACAGGAGACAATGAAAGAGAGACACACAAGAGATAATGGCAGGGAGTTGAGCTTAGTTAGAAACGGCAATAAGTAGTGGGTGGGTATGAGCGATTTATAGCGAAGAACTAGAGGGTGCGAAGGAGGTTCACTTAAGAAACTTGTGGAATGATGATAGTTCCATGTTAAGAAAAGTGCGAGCATGTTCGAATGCCAAAATTTTTGGGAACGTTTTTAAGGGTGCTGTGGAAGGAAGAATAAGGCAGCTGGTATTCCACTTTTCAATCAGAATTTTTTAATAAACAGGGACACACTCGCAGATTTTGTGTTCTGATAAGAGGATTTTTCCGTTGGTTCCCTCCCTTTCCCTGTTGCAGCTGGGCGTGTAACTCATATGAAAATAAATGTATTAATCAGTAAAATTTACAGTTTACGTATGAGAAACTGAAGTAACGCAAAACTAATTTTACATTTGAGACCGGATTTTAAGTGAACAAAAAATTGCATGTGCTTCAGTAGAAGAACATGGGGTTCCCAAATGATAACGGAGGCACTTTACTACATATTTCTCCGTGATATGTCGCTTCATAAACTACAGTTTCACCTCGCGCCGTTTTACGTGTGTATTTTACTTGTAAATGTGGGGTAAGTTTGAACCTCTGTATCTCGAAAACGGATAAAGATATGAAGAAAATTTTTAGGTTATTCGAGATTGGGATCTTTGGGATGTATCCTGCGAATTTTGGCCATTTTCTGTACATAGCCGTCTACGAATCCACGGCTGGGTTTTCGTCCGTTGGTGACAGTGAAAATGCTGTTAAAAAAAGCTCTTTTTGCGGTTTTCAGAGGAACCACCTATGAACGAATCGTGCTTCCATAAGTCTCCTCAGGTCCATCGCAGACCACATCGAATGCAAAAAGAACCAACCGATTTGCTCCATTTGCCGAAATAGGGGGAATTACGTAATATTCGTATTTTTGCCCTGTACTGTAGTGTGTAAAGCTATCCCATAAAATCAATTTCATTCCTTATAGAAGATCTTGGTAGTTGTAGATACTAACAAGTAACTGATTTGGAATTAAATTGTCCCTACCCGTTCTGGTGGTTCGTTGTTTGTGTAATGTGTCATAGCATATACAAATGTTTTGTATCGTGAACGCGTCGTAATTGGGAGGACGGTAACCGTTTGGATTTCCGTCAGTCTCATTTTGTTGATACAGGGCAAGCCACACTCTGCGTCTCGAGCGTAACGTAGAGGCCGCGTCGTCGCTTGCATCACCGAACTGACCTCACTGTGTAGTACGTAACGCGGCAACAGAACTTCACGTGCAGCTGCGAGAGATAACCCGCACCGTAGCTGTTAGTGTGGTTTTCCTCATACTCATTATTACTGTTTGTCATAAAGGTAAACATCTGAAGCTCTTCGTGTTTCAACAGGTTTCCTTCCAACAAAATGGAAGGAAAAAATGGGATCTGCCCACATGGCACTGCTTTATGTAGTTTTGTGACAACTATTACCACCATACCTTTCTCAAAATAAGTATTTTCATTGGGTACAGGACGATGATAAATACTGCAAGTCTCAGCTGCCAGAGCTGCCTTTGATGCGTTCAAAAATGGTTCAAATGGCTCTAAGCACTATGCGACTTAACTTCTGGGGTCGTCAGTCGCCTAGAACTTAGAACTAATTAAACCTAACTAACCTAAGGACATCACACACATCCATGCCCGAGGCAGGATTCGAACCTGCGACCGTAGTGGTCGCTCGGCCCCAGACTGTAGCGCCTAGAACGCCTTTGATGCGTCATTCCCACCTTGTTTCCTCACTAATTTTAATTCTTTCTCTATGTTTCCTATCTGGTGATTAAAATGAGGTTGAACATTCTCTTGCAATTTAGGCAAATCTTCGCAAAATTTGTTTGTGTAACTCCTAATTAGTCTTTGACCACCTGTGCAAAAGCGTTCCGTTCGGAATACACTTTAGTAATAGTTTTCTGAACTACTTTGTTTAATGCTGTTTCTAGTCTTTCTGTAATCTGATCATCAGTTTCCTTTAAAAACTCGTGTGCTCTCTTTTCGTGATAATTGGAGTGATATACTTGGGTCACTACCTGCTAAAGGGTGGACTTCTTCTAGTTCCAAAATACCTCTAATGGTGGTTTTCAAGTGTGAGATCTCGTTGGTTATGATTTCTACATCAGTTCGCAACTCGTTAGTCAAGTGACTAGGAACCTCGGTTTTTAAATGCTCAGTCTGGTTTTTGACCTCGTCAGTTCTTTGCGTAACCTGACTAGATAAGCTAACTCGCTGTTGTTTCATAGAAGCCATGTCATCATCCATAGTCTCTAGTTCTTGTAAAATTAACGTAATATGGTCTGTTGCAACACTAAGAGATTTACAGATAGTCTAGTCTATACCCGGTGGCATAATTTCGCTCGTCGCAGCGATCATGTTATTAAAATTTTTTCACTCTCTTTTCCCTGATTGCGCTCAGTTTCTGAAATGAAGAAGCCGTTATTTTGAACTGCTGTCGAGTTATCACCATACTAACGTACAGTGCAGTTTGTAGAATCTGTTACTTATCGTAATGCAATATCTGTGTAGACAGTCCACAGGTGCTATTTGCGCACCGCACATCTTCACAGATAAACAAACTTTCATTCTTTTTAAGACAGTGGCAGTTCACAACCTCACGCTACACGCCCTTGGAGGTACACGCCTACGTAGTTGGAAATTTGTGGTAAGTTCCTATGGGACCAAAATGCTGAGGTCATCGGTCTCTTAGGCTTACACACTACTTAATCTAACTTAAACTAACTTGCGGTAAGGACAACACACGCACCCATGCCAAAGCCTATATAGTTCCGTCATCTTGTAGGTCTTTTACAAGAAGTACAATAATTACACAATAATAATCAAGTTTTCGAATTACTAAGCCTAATATAAACGAATTTTACATCTACAGGAAGCAGAACGAAGCGGAGTGAATGGTGTATTGTGTTACCTTGTGTTGTAGCCGCTACCAATGATGTCTTCACAAGAATTTATTAATTGTATCATTTCCTTGTTTTATATTCTTCCTTTAGTTTCGTCTCAAATTTCGTATAAATTTAGTTCTTTTTTTAATTTTCATGACCTTTTTAGTATTAATACGTATGTCTCGTAGGGTTTCATGAAAAAGAAACAGGAGTGAAATATAGATCTTTTGAAGTAAAATTACATATGCAACATATAAATTATCTGTCTTTTTTTAGACCTATGAGTGGTCGCCATTTCAACTCTACTGGAGAGTTAAACTGACGATTAACTGAAAATCTTTAAACTCGAAAGAAATTTTGTATGTTTCGGGAAAAATTGGCAAGGTTTCTAATTTTTTGCGATCGGCTCAGTTTTGAACATCTCAAGTGCGCCAATATTGTTCGTTCCAGCAAATCGGACTTTTTAAATTAAATATTATGCGGGTCCCTAATAATTACTACAGTTCTTAGCTATCTCGGTGAGAGAGCCGCAATGGAGGCTAAGTAAACTTCAGCCAAACCGGCTATTACCGTTCATACTGGAAGATACGACCGCATATTTTTACAAAACATATTAATAACATTTAAAGGGAGACATTAGTATAAAAGAAAGACCATAGCACAATGTTTGAGCAAAAGAATGAGTGGTTATTTTCACTTAAATAAACTAACATTAATATGTACGTCTTCGCAGTACAAGTCAAGGAGGAGGAAAGCTAAAGAGGAAAGTGACATGTGAAAGATGTCGGACGAAAGATGAATATAAGTTTTACAAAGATCGTCCTTCAAATGGCTCTGAGCACTATGGGACTTAACTTCTGAGGTCATCAGTCCCCTAGAACTTAGAACTACTTAAACGTAACTAACCTAAGGACGTCACACACATCCTTGCACGAGGCAGGATTCGAACCTACGACTGTAGCGGTCGCGCGGTTCCAGACTGCAGCGCCTAGAACCGCTCGGCCACCCCGGCCGGCAGATTGTCCTTCACTCACTTTATTCCTCGGAAGATTACCTGACACCGTTTTTACGATTTTACTTTTTAAACCTGCAAGTTCCTTTGTTGTCATAAATAACATATTAGACAGTCATACTGTTATATTAGCTTAAAAAATAAATTTCAGCTGAACACGAAAGGAAAGAAACAATACACAACGACATTGTGGCCAGACGACAACATTCAAATTTGTGACTTGTCGCCAAGTCAGTATTGCAGAGCTCCTTAATTGTTTATCTTCATTAATGGACTTCTCAATTATCTCTACAATCTTTAGTCGATACTATGCTCTGCAGACAGTGAAAAGCAGTCTAAAGATTTACACAGTTCTCATTCCCAAGCAAGTGTTAGTGAGCCACCACTGCTTCACTAAGTGGTGTGGGTAGTGATGATGTCAAGCCGCAGCTTGATAGCTTGGCTAATTTAAAAGAGAGCGTATGCTTGAGGACGGCGTTCCTAATCCGATACTAGTAGAAAATAAATAAATGTAGTAAACAGAATGCATTGTGGCTGTGAAAGTGCTTTTTCCAAAAAAGAACCCGCAAAGTTTGCATTGTACGCGTCCTCACCTAGTGAAAGCAGACAATGAATGGATAATTACATCTTTTGAATAACTATCGGGGAAGCTACAGGTTGCTTCCCTACTATGACGGCACTTGAATAGTGTGCGATGGTCTTCTAACAGACTTGTGCTGAATTAATCATTATTCACTTTACCTACAATGGAACAAGTGTTCAGATCAGTCCATCAGGATCTTTACTACACAAAGTTTCCAGATCTGGTAAGTATCATCTGCTAAAATGCCAGCGACGTTTTTCGACGATATCGGACCTGTATTCATACAGAGCGAGGAAAGGTAGTCTTCTCCTATGAGCTACTGTGCAGCTTCACATTACAGACGGATATAGGTGTATCAGGCGAGAAACTCTGAGAAAAAATCCTTTGCAAGTATTTCTACACGAAAATTAGTCGTTATTTAAGTAGTGGCATTCATTTTGGCCGTTAATCCCCTCGAAGGCATTCAGCATCTGTTTATTTAAGAAGCTATCCGCAGAGACTACTATCACAGACCTTAAATCTTCCAGCTGTCTACCGACGGCTCCTCTACGGCAACGAACGATTAATAAACAAGCAAACACCGAGTGAATCACAACTTCTTGTTTACTGACAACCGGTTTCAACCTGCGCTGCAGATCATCTTTACGTCTGGCACCACAAAGGGCAGTATTTCAACGTTCTGTTAAACTAGAAAACAAGGATATTATTTTCATACAGCGTTCACAAACTGCACTTTGTGGCACCAGATCTGAAGGTGAACTGCAGCGCAGATTGCAACCTGTTGTCGGTAAAAGAAAAATTGTGGTCCAGACGGTGTCTACTTATTTATTATTACAAGGCGGTTACCGGTCCTAAGACATGAACCAAGGATTACTTCGTAACTTCGTGAAAACTACCTACTTCGCTTGTTACCATTCTCAGATCTTCATCCACGACAATCCATTAGTTGACTACGCCCCGTCTCGTACAGTCCATGAGCGCACAACCACAGCTACCTGCTTCTTACTCCAAGCTTTCATCGCTTGCAAAGCTTACACCAAACGGAACGTAATATGGCCTTAACAGTTCTGGATTTCAAACTTGCGTTAAGCGGCTTGCTTTCACCTATCGACACCCTAGGAAATACACTCTCTCCTTATTTGCAGCCCTGCCCGCTTCTCTTAACACAGAAGCTGCTGTAAAGGGCTTTGAAAAATCTATCTAATTCTTCTCATTGTCAAACTCAGCAAATGAGCCGTGGCGTAGCCATAAGCAATCACATATGTAGAGTCAGTACTGCGTGCCTGCGTAGATCCTGTGCAGATATATGGCCGAGATACCTGTTCCCACTCCGTGTATGTGACAGCTGGCGTACCGTGTAGTGCGTACTGTTATTTAACTTCTATCTGTATCATTACAAGGATTGTAAAAAAGGTTTATGCAACGCCGTCAAGTAACAATTGCAGTTCACCATTCCAATTTCAAGTTGAAATACATATTAAATAAATATTAGTTTCCTAACGGAATGCTACAACGTTTCATACATAACAAAGAAGAAATCTAGCTGAACACGTCCATCATATTATTAAACTGAAGCTTTTCACAACAAATGTGAAATGTATGCTATTCCACATATTTCCGGGACCTTTTTTCCATTTTCAATCTTGTTTCATTATTAATACAAAGTTTTCATGCTATCCCAATGTCTGATGGAGTGAATGGGGAGTCTGCATGAAGAATTAATCTTGGTACTCTAAATTATTAGGCCTTTACCTAATGTTGTGTAATTTTGTGTTAGATCTTGTACCTTGTATGAAAATCCTAATGTAAAAAATCGGTCGGTATTCATGTCGAGAAAGTAATGCCTTTACATCGGTCTCTCAGATACGTAAAGGTGTTGTTAGCCTGTCTGGCATTTTTAGCGAATATATGCAGATTCATTAACGGCTTACGATTCGTCAAACATGTTAAATATCTAGTTATACGAGAGCAGCTACAACGCTCATTGACCATAGTTGCTCTCACCGAGTCACAGGAGAGCGCGGTCCTGCTTTCTGGAACCGTTAGGTGGAGTAAGCAGACTAAATTATCGAGGAGCCAGGATCCACTCCTGACCGAGTAACGATGTATCTCCGATGACTCTGAAAATATTGTGGAACAGTGTTGTACAGGATCGTGTAAAGGCAAATGGAATCCCCAGACCCATGAGAGAAACATCGAACGAAGTGGCGCAGCGGTGACACGCTGCTGTAGTATGCGGAAAGATGGTAGTACAAACCATCATCTGAGCATCCAGATGTAGATTTATGGTAGTTCTCTCGAACCGCTTGAAGCATATGGCGGGATGGTTCCACTGGAGGGTTCATAGCGCCAACCTGTCCCTTTAACTTGAATTCTGTCCCTAAAGTCTCGTTGTTGAAGGGACGCTAATTCTACTCATCTGTCCATTCTTCCCAACACAAAATGGATCATCCAATATGAGTTAATACCCACAGTCAACGAGCAGTTTGTATAAAGTACTGATCTCCTTTCTCGAATTCTTAATATCGCTTATACGCGATCTTCGTGCCTCTTTACATGGAGAAATCTTACGAAGATGGCATTTTGGTCTCTTGTTCGTCCCAAACACCCGCACTTCCAGTGTCTGCCCCAACACATTCTTAGTACCCAGATGGCCATTATTAACAACGTGATCAACCTACCATCGACGAAAGTTCCATATTCATTGTACATATTTCTAAACCACCACGCCTAGACAATATTCCGGATAATCCAGAAACTTCTGCAGTACTACTTCAAACAGTTCAACTCTTGAGCTATTACATCCTCACAAAAATCTAACCAGATCCTAAGCGCTAATTACTAATCGTGCTACACGCCGCTTACGAATCCATGACTTCGATTTTCAGATATATCACCATCATAATCTACTCGCTAAAACATTAAAATACTTTTGGCTATCACTGCATGCCACTCCAAATTGAACCCACTTCTTTAAAGCATCAAGCACCATCCACTATGCCTGCTATCAGCAGCCATTCCATCCTTATATTCCGCAACGTGCAATCAATATACTCGTATGCAATCCAAAGACGCTACAAATCCCTCCAAATCCTTGAGCACCTCAGAACATGCCGCTTTATGCAGTTCTGTACCTTCCACAACGCCATCGAACGCATTTAAAAGTCCTATGTCTTCTACTAACGCAGTACTGCTCAAACCCCTTTCTTTCCCCTTCTCTGGTATTCTTTCCCCTTACCTCTGGTATTCTTGCAGCACTAACAACAAACCATATAGCCTTACCAATAATACCTGAAACATCTCGTAACGAAGCATCAGCCACATCTCACCTCCAGATCACTAAATTTGTCCAGTTATCCAACAGTTCTTTTACATCTAGCAGACTCTTCCCCCTTATAAAGCTAACAGTAATGCCTCTCATTTCTCCTACTCCAGTAACCATGTCTGACATAGATTCTCAACTACTCTATCACTATTTTCCAGCACTCAAAATCTTCCATGCATACAACGCCAACACTCTTCAGCACGTATCACCAGTCACACCGGTCACTTCTCCGAAATGTCTATCATTACACTAAACGATTCACACAAAATCAATAATATTACTAACTACCCTCACCGAGTGAGGTGGCGCAATGGTTAGCACAATGGACTCACATTTGGGAGGACGACGGTTCAATCCCACGTCCGGCCATCCTGATTTAGGTTTTCCGTGATTTCCCTAAATCGCTCCAGGCAAATTCCGGGATGGTTCCTTTGAAAGGGCGCGGCCGACTTCCTTCCCCATTCTTCCCTAATCCGATGAGACCGATGACCTCGCAGTTTGGTCTGTTCCCCCAAACAACCCAACCCAACTAACATCATTTTTCAATGTTTACCACATATTTAAATATGGTATGTTGCTTTAAAGTAAAGGCAGGTCTGAGTTCAACAGAGTAAGCTACAGAGTTAGGTATTAAATAGGTGTATACTTCATGTTCCGCTCCATATACCATGGACCTTTCCATCGGAGGGATGGCTTGCGTGCCTCAGCGATTCAGGTAGTAGTACCGTAGGTACATCCACAACGGAAGGCTATCTGTTGAGAGGCTAGACAATCGTGTGGCTCCCGAAGAGGGGCAGCAGCCTTTTCGGTAGTTGCAGGGTCACCATTGTAGATTATTTACTGATTTGGCCTTGCAAACATCAACAACATGTGGTAGTACTGTGAACGGCTGAAAGCAAAGGGAAACTGCAACCATAATTTTTACCGAGGACATGCAGCTCTACTGTATGGTTAAATGATGATGGCGTCCTCTTGAGTAAAATATAGCGGAGGTAAAATATTCCCCGATTCGGATCTCTGGGCGATGACTACTCAGGATGATGTCGTTACCAGAAGAAACAAAATTTGCATTCTATGGATCAGAACGTGGCTTGTTAGATCCCTTAATCGGGCAGATAGGCTTGAAAATTTCAGTTGGGAAATGGATAGATTGAAGCTGGATATAGTGGGAATTTTCAGTTCGATGGTGGGAGAAACGGGATTTGTCGTCAGGTGAATACAGGGTTATAAATAGGAAAGCAAATAGGAATAATGAAGAAGTAGGTTTAATAATGAATACGATAATGGGAAAGCGGATAAGCTACTATGAACAGCTATAGCGAACGCATTACCTTAACCGAGATACACACGAAGCCCACGCCCACCGCAGCGGCACTAGTATAGAAGCCAACTAGCTCCGCAGTTGATGAGGAGACTGAAGTGTGATGAGATAGAGAAATTATTCAAGGGTTAAACGAGACGAAAATTTAATAGTGATGGGGGACTGGAATTCGATGGTAGGAAAAGAAAAATAAAGAAAAATAGTAGGTGAATATGGACTGGAGGAAAGGAATGAAACATGAAGCCGCCTCATTTAATTTTGCACAGAACATAATTAATGGTCGCTAACACTTGGTCTATGAACTATAAAACGTGTGTATACGTGGAAGAGACCTGAGGTTACAGATAGAGATTTATGAACCTGATTTTAAATTGTAAGACATTTCCAGGGGTAGATGAGGACTCTGACCACAATTTACTGGTTATAAACTGTAGGTTAAAAGTGAAGAAATTGGAAAGAAGTAAAAATTTAAGGAGATGGGACCTGGATAAACTGAAAGAACCAGAGGCTGTCGAGAGCTTCAGAGGGAGCATTATATAACGGTTGACTAGAACCTGGGAAAGGAACACTGTAGATGAATAATGGTTAACATTAAGAGATGAAATAGTGTAGGCAGCAGAGGATCAAATAGGTAAAAAGACAAAGCCTAATAGGAATCCTTGGATAACACAAGAGATATTGAATTTAATTGTTGAACGGCGAAAATTTAAAAATGCAGCAAATGAAATAGGCGAAAAGGAATACAAACAATTAAAAAGTGAGACTGATAGGAAGTGCAAAATTTCTAAGCAAGAATAGCTAGTGGACAAATGTAAAGATTTAGCAGCATATTTCACTAGGGGAGAGATACCCCTTACAGGAAAATTAAAGAGCCTTTGGGCAGTAGAGGAGCAGCTGTAGGAATATCAAGAACACTGATGGAAAACCAGGTCGAAGCAGAAATGTGAAAGCTGAAAGGAGTGTATAAAGGATCTATACAAGAGTGACGAAATTGAAACCAATATTATAGAAAGGGAAGCGGATGTAGACAAGGATGATACGGGAGATATGATACTCCGAGAAGAATTTGACAAAGCTCTGAAAGATCTTAGTCGATACAACGTCCCGGTAGTAGACGATATTCCATCAGAATTACCGACAGCTTAGGGAAAGCCATTCATGATAAAACACTTCCATCTGTTGCGCAAGATGTATAAGACAGGTGAAATACCCTCACACTTCAAGAAGAATGTAGTAATTTCAATTCCAAATAAATCAGTTGTTGTCAGGTGTGTAAATTACCGAACAATCAGTTTAATAAGTCACGTCTGCAAAATACTGACACGAATTCTTTACAGAAGAATTGAAAAACAGTTAGAAGCAGATCTCTGAGAAGATCAGTTAGGATTCCGTGGAAATGTAGGAATACACGAGACAATATTGACACCACGACTTATCTTAGAACATACACTACTGGCCACTAAAATTACTTCACCAACAAGAAATGCAGATGATAAACGGGTATTCATTGGACAAATGTATTATACCAGAACGGACATGTGATTACATTTTCACGCAATTCGGGTGCACAGATGCTGAGAAACCAGTACCCAGAACAACCACCTCTGGCTGTAATAACGGCCTTGATACGCCTGGGCATTGAGTCAAACAGAGCTTGGATGGCGTGTACAGGTACAGCTGTCATGCAGCTTCAACACGATACCACAGTTCATCAAGAGTAGTGACTGACGTATTGTGACGAGCCAGTTGCTCGGCCACCATTGACCAGACGTTTTCAATTGGTGAGACATCTGGAGAATGTGCTGGCCAGGGCAGCAATCGAACATTTTCTGTATTCAGAAGGGCCAGTACAAGACATGCAACATGCGGTCGTGCATTATCCTGCTGAAATATAGGGTTTCGCAGGGATCGAATGAAGGGTAGTGCCGCAGGTCGTAACACATCTGACCACTGTTCAAAGTGCCGTCAATGTGAACAAGAGGTGATACGCCGGGTGATACTTCACTATGGCGATGACGAATACACGTTTCCAATGTGCGTTCACCGATATGTCACCAAATCGGATGCGACCATCATGATGCTGTAAACAGAACTTGGATTCATACGAAAAACTGACGTTTTGCCATTCGTGCACCCAGGTTCGTCATTGAGTACACCGTCGCAGGCGCTCCTGTCTGTGATGCAGCGTCAAGGGTGACCGCAGCCATCGTCTCCGAGCTGATAGGCCATGCTGCTGCTAACGTCGACGAACTGTTCGTGCAGATGGTTATTGTCTTGCAATCCTCCCCATCTGTTGACTCAGGGATCGAGACGTAGTTGCGCGATCCGTTACAGCCATGCGGATAAGACGCCTGTCATCTCGACTGCTAGTGATACGAGGCCGTTGGCATCCAGCACGGCGTTCCGTGTTACCCTCCTGAACCCACCGAATCCATATTGTGCTACCAGTCATTGGATCTCGACCAACGAGAGCAGCAATGTCGCGATACGATAAACCGCAATCGCGATAGGCTACAATGTGACCTTTATCAAAGTCGGAAACATGGTGGTACGCATTTCTCCTCCTTACACGAGGCATCACAATATCATTTCACCAGGCAATGCCGGTCACCTGATGTTTGTGTATGAGAAATCGGTTGGAAACTTTGCTCATGTCAGCACGTTGCAGGTGTCACCACCGGCGCCAGCCTTGTGTGAATGCTCTGAAAAGCTAATCATTTGCATATCACAGCATCTTCTTCCTGTCGATTTAATTTCGCGTCTGTAGCACGTCATCTGCGTCGTGTAGCAATTTTAATGGCCAGTAGTGTAGATTAAGGAAAGGCAAAGATACGTTTCTAGCATTTGTGGACTTAGAGAAAGGTTCTGGAAATGTTGGATGGAAAACACCCTTTGAAGAAATTCTGAGGGTAGCACGAGTAAAATACAGGGAGGGAAACGTCTTCACAACTTTTACAGAAACTATACGGAAGTTGTAAGAGTCGAGTGGTATGAAAGGGAAGCAGTGGTTGAGAATGGAGTGAGACATAGTTGTAGCCTATTCTCGGTGTTATCAATATGTACATTGAACAAGCAGCAACGGAAACCACAGAAAAATTTGGAGTAGAAATTAAAGTTCAGCGAGAAGAAATAAAAAAAAATTGTGGTTTGCCGATGACATTGTAATTCTGTCAGAGACAGTAAAGGACTTGGAAGAGCAGCTGAATGAAGTGGACACTGTCTTGAAAAGAGGATGTAAGATGATCTTCAACAAAAGCAAAACAAGGATAATGGAATGTAGTCGAATTAAATCAGGTGGTGTTAAGGGAATTAGAGTAGGAAACGAGACAATTAAAGTAGTAGATGGGTTTTGCTATTTGGGCAACAAAATAACTGATGATGGTCGAAGCAGACAGGATATAAAATGTAGACTGCAATGGCAAGAAAAACATTTCTGAAAAAGAAAAGTTTATTGACATTGAATATATATTTAAGTGTTACGAAGTATTTTCTGAATGTATTTTCCTGAAGTGTAGCCATGTAAGGAAGTGAAACATGGATGATAAACAGCTTAGATAAAAGAAAAATAGAAGGTTTTGGTATGTTTTGCTACAGTACAATGCTGAAGATTAGATGGGTCGATCACATAACTAATGAGGAGGTACTGTAAAGATTTGGTGAGAGAAGAAAACTACCGCGAAACTCGACCAAAAGCAGCGATCGGTTGATATGACACATTCTGAGACATCAAGGGACACCAATTTAGCGTTGGAGGGAAGTGTAGATGGTAAAAATCGTAGAGGGAGACCAAAAGATGAATACAGTAAGCAGATTGAGAGAGACGTAGGTTGCAGTAGTTATTCGGAGATTAAGAGGCTCGCACGAGATAGTGTAGCATGGAGAGCTGCATAAAAACGCTCTTCGGAGCGAAGACCACAACAACAACAGCTTAATCTCAGTGGTACAGCTTGCGATTAAAACTGTAATTAATATGTTCATAGGTTGGATAGATAAAACCAGGATAAGTGCTGTTGATGAACTCTGCTACTCAAAGATAGCAGTGCAGGTAAAACTATCTCACGCTGACACCTAAGGGTGTGGAAAAATTATCGTCGCTCTGCTATTTAAGATTAATATCAAAAACCAGTTTCTCAGCATTGTGAGCTGTCATCAAATGTTTCCTGTTACTTGGTAATTTTTTCATAGCACGTCATTGCGTATAATACAAGATTATTTGAATACATCGCCGCAAACGTCGGACAAGACAGATCGCACGCGGAAGATTATTTTTATTAAGGAAAATATTCTTTTCACCTGTAGCTTTTGTGTTACACAAATTGGCCATTGCAAGCGACGTAGTGATCACGTAGTATGTTGTTGTCCTCTTCTAAATTATCGGTGAACATTAGAAGTTACTTACATCTGACTTTAAGCATCTAGCAAGGATTACGAGCTGTTTCATCTCCCTGATATGTAGGTACGAGGGCTATCCGTAAATTAACTTCGACTAGACTATTAAAAATTAAGTCCCTTGTAGCTTTCTGGCACTTTTACGTGGTCGGAAAAACGGAATTTTGTGCGCAACTAATAAGCGACTGAACTACGCTGTGTTACTGCGTCTCCGGCCTGTTACTTAGTACGTTGAATCACTCGCTTTTGTCAACGCATTTCATGAAAGTAACGCGAGAAGGTAACATCACAAGTTTATTGTGAGACTCCTGCAATAACCCGAAGGTCAATAAAAAACAAACGGTGCAAGATGATTGCTGAAGAAATTATTCTCCTTCACGAAATTGGTGATCCGGTATTGTAAATCGAATGAAAGAAAAGAGACGTTTTGCTGGGATACTTTTCATCATTCTCCCTATATCTCCGAATTTGGCTCCTACTGGCTTTCATATCTTGTTCAAGATTAAGGCCTGGCTGGCTACTCAGCATTTGACGAGCAATGATGAGCTCAAGAATCCAGTTAACAACTGCCTGAAGCACCAGGTGGCATACTCTTTGATGGAGGAATAAATAAGCTGTTCTCGCGGTGTAACTGTATACGGCCTTACGTGAGTATTCAATTTCGAAATTTACTATCGTGTAGTAATAGGCGTGGTTCACTCTGTGCTGTCTACAACCGCACAACAAATCTTCCATCTAATTTGACGTATTCATAGATACATTGATTTTAAAATCTTGATATTATTGTGCAGCTGTACGATTTTGTATTACGGCCTGACAATCGGACAACGAAGTAGAAACGAGATTATTTCATCGTCATGCTCAAGATCAGTACTGTAATCACTAAAATAGCAAAACTGCTATTAAAATTACAAATCCTAAAATTAATTTCCTGATAAACGTTTATTTACGGGTCGACTACAAGATGGATGGCACTGACAGAATTCAATTACACGCGACTTCATTACCTGTAAAGCAATAATCATACAACTTCAATATTTCCTACGTCGAGTTACTGCTTCACACATTAATATTTTTGTCTACTGAATTAGTAATAACCACAGTAATTATACCGATCCTTACGGGAGCAACATTGTTGGAAGAAATTAGTTACAGCTTTTGAACGTTTGAACAAGGTAAATACCCACATAAGCTCTTTTTGACTGAATTATAACTAACCGATAAAGACAAATAGAAAATGAGCATGTAGTTATGGCCTTTGCTTCTAATAGGCCATCTGAAAGCAGTTATTACAACAGCAGGTATCGCCTGAGAACATTCCCGCCGGGCGTAATGCTGTTTTCCTGCGCCATAGATCAATCAGCAACATTAGTCTTGTCTTCTTACTCTTTCATTGCCATCATACGTAACATCAGCCATTTTCCGATATTGACATGTTAAGGGTATGGGCTTTTTTCAAATCTATGCATTTATGAACACTTGCTCACTCCACATTTCTGCCAGGCGACTCTTCTTTTGAACATTCAATCAACAAACATGTCAAGAGTTCCTAAATCAGTGTTTGCTTTTCAACAATAACTATAGTTATACACACATCAAAAAAAGTTTTGCATCGTCTCGGTTCCGAGAGTTCCAGAACCTATACAGATAACTGGAATAGAGATCAACATAAACCTCACTTCCGGTCTCTTTATTCCTCATGAAAACCACACATTGTATGTTGTACCACCATACAGCGAGACCTTCAGAGGTGGTGGTCCAGATTGCTGTGCACACTGCTACCTCTAATACTCACTAGCACGTCCTCTTGCATTGATGTATGCCTGTATTCGTCGTGGGATACTGTCCACAAGTTCTTCAAGACACTGTTGGTACAGATTGTCCCACTCCTCAACGGCAATGCGGCGTAGATCCCTCAGAGTGGTTGGTGGGTCACGTAGTCCATAAACAGCCCTTTTCAATCTACACTCCTAGAAATGGAAAAAAGAACACATTGACACCGGTGTGTCAGACCCACCATACTTGCTCCGGACACTGCGAGAGGGCTGTACAAGCAATGATCACACGCACGGCACAGCGGACACACCAGGAACCGCGGTGTTGGCCGTCGAATGGCGCTAGCTGCGCAGCATTTGTGCACCGCCGCCGTCAGTGTCAGCCAGTTTGCCGTGGCAAACGGAGCTCCATCGCAGTCTTTAACACTGGTAGCATGGCGTGACAGCGTGGACGTGAACCGTATGTGCAGTTGACGGATTTTGAGCGAGGGCGTATAGTGGGCATGCGGGAGGCCGGGTGGACGTACCGCCGAATTGCTCAACACGTGGGGCGTGAGGTCTCCACAGTACATCGATGTTGTCGCCAGTGGTCGGCGGAAGATGCACGTGCCCGCCGACCTGGGACCGGACCGCAGCGACGCACGGATGCACGCCAAGACCGTAGGATCCTACGCAGTGCCGTAGGGGACCGCACCGCCACTTCCCAGCAAATTAGGGACACTGTTGCTCCTGGGGTATCGGCGAGAACCATTCGCAACCGTCTCCATGAAGCTGAGCTACGGTCCCGCACACCGTTAGGCCGTCTTCCGCTCACGCCCCAACATCGTGCAGCCCGCCTCCAGTGGTGTCGCGACAGGCGTGAATGGAGGGACGAATGGAGACGTGTCGTCTTCAGCGATGAGAGTCGCTTCTGCCTTGGTGCCAACGATGGTCGTATGCGTGTTTGGCGCCGTGCAGGTGAGCGCCACAATCAGGACTGCATACGACCGAGGCACACAGGGCCAACACCCGGCATCATGGTGTGGGGAGCGATCTCCTACACTGGCCGTACACCACTGGTGATCGTCGAGGGGACACTGAATAGTGCACGGTACATCCAAACCGTCATCGAACCCATCGTTCTACCATTCCTAGACCGGCAAGGGAACTTGCTGTTCCAACAGGACAATGCACGTCCGCATGTATCCCGTGCCACCCAACGTGCTCTAGAAGGTGTAAGTCAACTACCCTGGCCAGCAAGATCTCCGGATCTGTCCCCCATTGAGCATGTTTGGGACTGGATGAAGCGTCGTCTCACGCGGTCTGCACGTCCAGCACGAACGCTGGTCCAACTGAGGCGCCAGGTGAAAATGGCATGGCAAGCCGTTCCACAGGACTACATCCAGCATCTCTACGATCGTCTCCATGGGAGAATAACAGCCTGCATTGCTGCGAAAGGTGGATATACACTGTACTAGTGCCGACATTGTGCATGCTCTGTTGCCTGTGTCTATGTGCCTGTGGTTCTGTCAGTGTGATCATGTGATGTATCTGACCCCAGGAATGTGTCAATAAAGTTTCCCCTTCCTGGGACAATGAATTCACGGTGTTCTTATTTCAATTTCCAGGAGTGTATTACAGGCATGTTCGATACGGTTCACGTCTGGAGAAAGTACTGACCACTCTAGTCGAGGGATGAGTTGTCCTGAAGGAAGTCATTCACCAGATGTGCATGATGGGGGCGCGAAATGTCGTCCATGAAGACGATGACCTCGCCAATATGCTGCCGATGTGGTTGCACTATCCGTCTGAAGATGGCATTCACATATCGTACAGCCGTTACGGCGCCTTTCACGACCACTAGCGGCGTACGTCGGCCCCACATAATGCCACCCCAAAACAGCTGGGAAACTCCACCTTGCTGCACTCTCTGGTCAGTGTGTCTAAGGCGCTTAGCCTGATCGGGTTGCCTCCCAATACGTCTCCGACGATTGTCTGGTTGAAAGGATATACGACACTCGTCGGTGAAGACAACATGATGCCAATCCTGAGCGGTCCATTCGGTATGTTTTTTGACACGTCTGTACTGCGCTGCATGGTGTCGTGGTCGCAAAGATGGACTTCGCCGTGGACGTCGGGAGCGAAGTTGCCCCTGACGCAGCGTATTGCGCACAGTTCGAGTCGTAACAGGATGTCCTGTGGCTGCACGAAAAGCGTTATTCAACATGGTAACTATCAGGGTTCCTCCGAGCCATAATCAGTAGGTAGCGATCATCCACTGCATTAATAGCCCTTGGGCGGCCTGAGTGAGGCTTGGCATCGACAGTTACTGTCTCTCTGTATCTCTTCCATGTCCGAACAACATCGCTTTGGTTCACTCCGAGACGCCTGGACATTTCTCTTCTTGAGAGCTGTTCCTGGCCGAAACTAACAATGCGAGCACTATCTAACCGCGGTATTGACCGTCTAGGCATGGTTGAACTACAGACAACACGAACCCTGAATCTCCTTGCTGGTGGAATGACTATCTTCAGGAGTGCTGGGAACCGGGGTGATGCGAAACTTTTTTTGATGTGTGTGAAATATTTTAGGTGTTAATACAAAGTTAACAATTTTCCCTAAAGGGAGCTGTACGAACTCCACGCTAGTAAGACGCTACTCTTTTAGTTCTATAAAGGCCCGATAGATGTCGCTGCTAGCGCAGATCAATAGAAACTACTTCAAGTCTGATACTACACGGAACACAAAGAAAGAAAATATTATTAGTTACAGATACGAGAGGTTGAATAGTCAGAACGGTACGAGTAACGTTTGAATTTGGGTGGCGACAGTGTTGAAGTAATGTCAACATGTAAGCACAGATTTTATATAAAAAATATGTATTTATTTCTTTTCGTAATAGCTAATCAGAGGCCACTATACGAAGAGCCCTGGTACGTCAGGGTGAGATGCAGTACACCTGCTGTAGAAATAAATGACAGAAAAAAATTGCACACAAGGAAGGAGTTTTGTGACATAATTGAAAGTTGGTAGGTGTGTTTCAACATCTAAAAGATGATGTCTATTCAGATTTTGCCCCAGTTGCGTAAGAGTGACCGCCACTATGTGGATGCAAATCAGGTTTGCTTTAAATACACGCTGTAACGGTCGTGAGTGTTTATTGCCTTTGAGATTGGACGCGGTGAGTTGATGTTAGTGAAGAATGCCTTAAGACGAGAAAGGTGCCATTATCAACACCCCACTGAGTAGGAACGAGGTGACGCAATACGACTACAAGAGATTCGATGTTCCTTCTGGGATATTACAGTTAGGCATAGCAGAAATTTACGACTGTACTGTACTGATTGCTCGCAGCGCTGGTGACGAGAATGTACAGTCGCAAGATGGCCGGGCTTCAGTCATGTGGCACTATCGATAGGGAAGACCACCGCGTTCAGTGTATGGCTCTGGCGCATCGTACTGCATCTGCAGCAGCAATGTGAGCAACAGTTTTCACAACACAAACAATGCAAAGATCAGCACATTCCTCAAACTGGGGAACTATCAAGAATGGGGTTCCACAAGGGTAGGTCTTGGGTCCTTTGTTGTTATATTAATGACTTGCCATTCTATATTCATGAAGAGGCAAAGTTAGTTCTCTTTGCTGATGATACAAGTATAGTAATCACACCTGACAAACAATAATTAACTGATGAAATTGTCAATAATGTCTTTCAGATAATTACTAAGTGGTTCCTTGTAAACGGACTCTCACTTAATTTTGATAAGACACAGTACATACAGTTCCGTACAGTAAATGGTATGACGCCATTAATAAATATAGACCTTAATCAGAAGCATATAGCTAAGGTAGAATATTCAAAATTTTTAAGTGTGTCCATTGATGAGAGATCAAATTGGAAGAAACACATTGATGATCTGCTGAAACGTTTCAGTTCAGCTACTTATGCCATAAGGGTCATTGCAAATTTTGGTGATAAACATCTTAGTAAATTAGTTTACTACGCCTATTTTCACTCATTGCTTGCATGTGGCATCATATTTTGGGGTAATTCATCACTGAGGAATAAAGCATTTATTGCACAAAAGCATGTAATCAGAATAATAGCTGGAGTCCACCCAAGATCATCCTGCAGACATTTATTTAAGGATCTAGGGAGATTCACAGTAGCTTCTCAGTATATATACTCTCTTATGAAATTTGTTATTAACAACCAACCCAATTCAAAAGTAATAGCGGTGTGCACAACTACGATACAAGGAGAAAGGATGATCTTCACTATTCAAGATTAAATCTAACTTTGGCACAGAAAGGGGTGAATTATTCTGCCACTTAAGACTTTGGTCACTCACCAAAAGCCGGCCGCGGTGCTCTAGCGGTTCTAGGCGCTCAGTCCGGAACCGCGAGGCTGCTAAGGTCGCAGGTTCGAATCCTGCCTCGGGCATGGATGTGTGTGATGTCTTTAGGTTAGTTAGGTTTAAGTAGTTCTAAGTTCTAGGGGACTGACGACCACAGATATTAAGTCCCATAATGCTCAGAGCCATTTGAACCATTTTTGAATTTACCAAATAGTATCAAAAGTCTGACAGATAACCAACAAGTATTAAAGAAGAAATTAAAAGAATTTCTTATTGACAACTCCTTCTACTCCATAGAGGAATTTTTAGATATAAATTAATAAAAAAAAGAAAAAAACTAAACAAAAAAATTATAAAAAAAGATTTAAAAAACAACAAAAAATAAAAAAGTTGTTATATTACCTTTATTATGTTGTTAAATTAGCTTAATTATGTCATGCATTGGAAAATTTGACTCGTTCCACATCATTACGAAATATCGTATTCATGATCCATGGAACTAGTATTAATCTAATCTAATGTAAACAACAGCGACATAACGAACTGTTACAAATCAGTTACAGCTCCGAGCCAAATGCCCTGTAGCGTGCATTACGAAGACTCCAAGACATTGCCATTTGCGACATCGGTGGTGTAAATTGAGAGCTCACCGGGGAGGGGGGGTGAGGGGCAGCGTGGAAGTTCGTTGTGTTTTCAGATGAAAGCCGGTTCTGCCTCAGTGCCAGTGATGGCCTTGTGTTGGTTAGAAGGAGGCCAGCTGAGGACCTGCAACCAACCTGTCTGCAAGCTATACGCAGTGGACGAACTCTTGGTGTTATGGACTGTGGTAGATTTCGTATGACAGCTGGAGCACTCTCGTGGTCACCCCACGTAGCCTCACGGCAAATCTGTATGTCAATCTGACGATTCGATCTGCTGTGCTGCCGTTCAGGAACAGCGTTACTGGGGCTGGTTTCCAACGAAATAACGCGCCCACATACCACTGTTGTAATCCAGCATGCTCTACAGAGTACCGACATGTTGTTTTGGACTCCTCGATCACCACTGTACTCAGTGGAGCTCCTATGGAGCTCATATAGGACGACAACTCCAGTATCATCCAGAAACAGCATTAACTGTCCCTGTACTGATCGACCACGTGCAACAGGCATGGAACTCCATGCCACCAACTGACAACCGGCACCTGCACCACACAATGCAAGTACGTTTTCTTGGATTCAACATTCTGGCCGCTACAACCGCTATTAACGTAACAGCATTTCGCATTTCACGCTTACATTAATCTGTAACCTTCCAATGTCAATCACCGAAATACGTATTCCCGAAATGTCTTTACTTTTCATTAATAATGTTTTGGTCTTGCGACTTCTTCCGGCTGTTTTACCAAACCGCACGGAATAATAACCGTTTCAAAGGGATTGTGGCAATAAAACATACATGTTTACTACGTATCAGAATGTGCAGGCAACTAGGACCATAATGTTCTGCTACTCAGCGAAATATGTGTAACGGTTTTCTGTCTAAATTATAATAGCGAGTTCCCGACCTAGGGTGAAGTTCAGTTTGGGTTCCAGAAAAATGTAGGAACAAGCAAGGCAATACTAGCCCTACGACTAATCTTAGAAGATAGACCGAAGGAAGCAAATCTGTGTTTAAATCATTTGTTTAACAAGATAAACTTTCAACAATGTTGACTGGAATTCGCTCTTTGAAAGCTGAAAGTTAGCAATGCTATGATGTACTTTGAGAATGGCTAAGTTCGGATTATGCGGAAACCAGACTGCAATCATACCAAGTCGTGACATGAAAGGGAATAATAGTTGAGAAGGATATGAGAGTAGGTTGTAGCCCATCCGGAATGTTGTGTAGTCTGTAAACTGAGTAGGCAGTAAAAGAACAAAATTAATGCCAAAGTATGAAATATGAAGGATGTAAAATGCAAACTGGCAACGGAAAGAAAAGCCTCTCTGAGACAAAGAAATATTTTTTAAGAAGTATCAGATGAATGTACCTTGCAGTAGTCACGATGAGAAGAAAAGATTGGGGCAGAATATGTTAACAACAAGATCGGAGCTACACCAGTATTTGGGTTGAAGGCCATAACACCAACACTACAGCTAGCCAACAAATGTTTCTCGTGAACAAGTTTAGGTAAAGAATCAGCAAGTCTATTAGGTGGCTTAAATCGAGCAGCTTACCACCAGTGACTAAGTACTCCAACAACTGTGTGCTTTGGTAACAGAGCGTTTTCGATCCGTACCTTTACTATGTCCAGTGCGTTTGCCTGATTCAGTACTCTGGATTATCTTCATTTGAGACGTGTCATGAAAGCAGTATATACTTCCTCATATCCTCTAGTACTGAGCTTTTTGTGAATTTTTATCACGACTGTAAACCGGATTTGGTTGAGCGATCATCTCTACGAAAACATGAAGCTTGCGATATTTCCCAAAGAGAACTATTTAAACATCAGTTAAGAAGGTCATTTCTAAAGTCCTGCTCACTGCGCATGCGTGCCTTTATGGTGGCGTTATAAAGTTAAAAATCATGTCAGATGTGACCGAGTCTGGCGAGTCTGGTTCGCATGGCTGTGTCGTGAGTATTTCAGTTTTAAAATGGAAGCTGAAACTGAGTCAAGTAGCGACCGTAGTTCCGTACGTGGAAAGAAGCGAATGGAAATTTACCACGCTTTGTCAGGGACGTGCGGGAGTAAGACAGTGAACTGTACCACCGTATCACGGTGGTCTGTTCGTCTCCGTGAAGGTCGGGTAAGTACTAAGGGCAGCCCAAGAAGTGAGTGGCCATCAACTGCAACAGACTACACCTCTCAGGTTATTCTTAATGACATTTCGAGAGAGGATCGACGAAAGACATGTGAGGAAACTGCATATGAGGCCAGAATGTCTGTCACTTCAGTTTACAGACTCATAACTGAGAAGTTTAAGATGAGAAAGTTGCTGCCAGATGGGCTCTGCAAGATGTGAGTGAACAGCAGAAAGCAGGTCGCGAAAGAATCGCAGAAGAATTGCTCCAAGGTTATCGAAAAGAAGGAAAACATATTTTGAGCCACCACTGAATTATTAGTCATCACAGTGGAAAAATTTCAACCCTCCACGCCCGAAAAAATCAGCCGCCAACAATCAAAGGTAAAACTACTAATGATCTTTGCGTGATGACATGAATGAAGTCATAGCTACAAATAGTGTGCACCAGGGTCGTCTGTAACAGGTGCATACTACAAAGTGTTTCTGCAAAATGTTTGGCGCCCGAAAATCGGCCAAAGAAGGCTTGACATGCTTGCAGCAGGGGTTCTCATTTTGCACGGTAATACAAGACCGCATATTGCCCTACCAACGAAAGAAACGCTCGATAAATATGGATGAGTAATACTTCCCCACTCACCATACATTCCTGGTAAGAGCCTTTGATTTGTTTCCCAAATTGAAGAAACAACTCCGTGGAAAACGTTTTGCTACAGCTGAAGAAGCTTCCAGTGAGGTGAACCGAGTAAACGGACAACTCAACGACGGAAGTGCCCTAGTAGGAATAATTCTACTTAGTTTATCCAATGTTTCCAACCATCACATTGTCCCCTACGAAATTTTCAATTCATTAATTCTAGTGACATAAGTTTCAACTCCTGGGGTACCTCTTTCCCATGATCAGTATTGGGCATATAGTAACTAATGGGGAAAACAGACACAGAGGAAATTATACGATACCAGAATCAAAAATGTTCCACTAAACGTAAATCGGCATACGGGTCTTTTGCAACGTAACTGTAGATGTGCTGTTACGAGCCGCCACTGGATTCAGTATGACGATTGACACAGTGAGTATAATTGTATTTACAATGTTATTTAAAATGTAATCCTTCCGATTAACTTCCTACGTCACAGTCCTCGATCGTCACTCATGGCAGACCGTAACATTAAATAAAATAATGCTTCTTACTTTACACAATACAATTTAACGTACATATAGCACCTATTAAAGGAGACTGGTGCGTCATCCTTGTAACTGAATACAATACTGCATTCATGTCTGCAGTGAATTAGAACCAGCGGTCATCTCGCAAAGCTGGAAAAGGTGTAGAATTCGCTGCTCCATTTCTTTAATTGTATGGACGGAAGTGCTGTCCACGTCACGTTTGTGATGACTTCAGGCAGAAAGGTCCAGAGGATTGAGGTCAGGTGATATCTTATTCTACAGTTCTGGCACGATCTATTCATCTCGTATCATACTTGCAGGTTAGTCGTCCTCTCCACCAACAGCAAAGTACGTCGTTGTACCATCATGTATGTTCCACAAAGCCCAACGCTGCGCAAGAGGAATATTCTCAAGCAATTCTCTGAGATCATATCCGAAAGTCCCCTTTAAAGTTTCCCTGGAATGATGTGTGGTCCAATGAGACGATCATCTAGTAGGGAAGAATGTTGTACCTGGAGGATAGTGCATCCATCAAAGAATGTTATATCCTGGTCCGTGAGGTAGTCTAGTGATCGATTTAGAATCACTAAGTAATGTGCCCTAGACAACGCCATAAGCAGTTTCTGGCATTTTCATCTGTTTTTGTTGTTGTGAATATGACTTTGCGTTTTGTGCATCGTTTGCAAACATTAATAATTTTACACATTTCGTGCTGTATAACATATCAAAGCTGTTTGGAATACATTAGTAATTCTTCAGTTACATTTTAGCGAGTGGAGTTCTGCACATTTTTAAAAATAGTTACATAACTCGCAGACGGTTATGCTATACTATGTCAGTCATGCATCGCACTGTGCCTTGAAGAGAGAGAGGCCTTATGCTGTGGAACATGGGATAGTTGAGAATAAACTGAGTTGCTTTAACGACTTAGCAATTTTCCCTGTCTAGAAAATGTATATATGTGTTACTTATCAATACCTTTTAAAGTGTTTGTACCTTGTAACAGAGTTCTGGTAATGCCTCTTCTTCATTTGAGATCACTTATCGTATTGCGTAGCAGAGTAATGTAACACAAAGACTATGACATACAGTAATGACAAGGTTTTCTAGATATCAGTACTTTTAAATTTGGACAGAAAATTTGTTCCTTGATATGTGATCATGCTGGACTTAGGAATAATTTATCCACAATTGGAAAAACCTATTATTATAGATTTATATAATTTCAGGAAAGGTCTGCAACACATACAAAGTGAGCGGTATCATTTCAGAATGGAATAACAAAATACATCAATTTTCTGTTTGAAGAGTGTTTCTAACAGTAACTACAGCACTCTTATTTACCCCTGCTCACACGTTCAGCGGCAAATGTTGTTCATACGGTAACACGCTAACAGTAACTGAGTTTACATATAATCTGATTCTGATTAGATGGGGACTTAATCGGAAAGTCTGTATTTCATACATTTTTTCTAACTACGAGAACATTTGATACTGATGTCAGTGGAGGTCCGTAGCAACACATTCACAATTACATCACAAACGGCTCTTTTGCGGACCCACGTTCACTACAAAGTTTGTATGCCTAGTATTGTACACGTTCACCCGTGCCAGTTCTCAGCATCACACGTCATACGCTGCATTGCATGCGTTATTGCAGTTCATCTGTCACACACAGTTGCTTCACTAACCTTTTCTTACTGTATGCTTCCGTGTCCACGATCGGGCTCCAACACTCGATATCATGTATCATTTTCTCAGTCTCCTTTCATTGCGCCAACTGAACGATGACATCAGTTACCTTTAATGAGAGGTAGATAATTAACTGATGTTCCCAAAATACTGAATGCAGACAATTAGGCCTACATAACAGATTTACTAGCCTCAAACTACACCAACACCTGTATGAAGTGTTAAGGGCTAATCTCAACTTTTTGCTCCTTGAGATTGTTCGTGTTGTGTGATATACGCGCCGTTTTTGCGTTAGTATATCAGCAGGCTTACTACAGGCACCTGGTGTCAATGGTTTTAGATGCGCCCAATGGTGCTAAGCGTGTTGCTAGCTTTCCTTTCTACAGGCAAAAGAACTGCTTTCGACGTCGACATTTCATTTAGGTAGTTATTATCGTGCCCATAGTTCTGCAACCGTGCATGACTCTAGCTGAAGAGTTAAATTTAGTGCAAATCGCGAGTGGTAGCGTTGACAGAAAAACAACAACGAACTTTGAAATCAGACTCCTTTATGGTGCAAATTTCAAACTCGCAGTGATTGATTCTACGAAGAGTATATTAATGGAGAAGTTTTCAAAATATATCGTTAAAGAAGTTCTCAACATATGTTTTTTAATTTCAGACCACGTTGAAAATTATTCTTCTCCTCGGACAAGGTCAAAAACTTCAATAGAAAACTCTAGACTTTCTGTGCCACTGTTTTTATTCGCGATTGTGCTGCAGCGCGTGAAAGCAGTGCTGCGTGCCCATCTCTCTAGTTGTTCGTGAGAACAACATACTTTGGCACCAGTGATGAAATTATTGACAATTATTAAACAAATACTGGTAGTCGAGTTAACAGTGATATCAGTAAAGACCGAAATTAAATAGCTGGTACTTCTGAATAATTTGTCTATGTTACAACATAAATAATGGAATGAGTTGACAGTGACATCTGTGACGACTTTAATTAGAAAGCTGGTACTTCTGCATAATTTGTCTACGTTACAACATAAATGATGAGATTGACAGAATCCGCATAGTGAACCGTTTCCGCGACATAAACTTTTCTCGACTGATTCTCTCCCATTCAAACTAAGAGTGCTGTTTATACTCGGCTGCGGTCTAAGGCGCTGCAGTCATGGACTGTGCGGCTGGTCCCGGTGGAGGTTCGAGTCCTCCCTCGGGCATAGGTGTGTGTGTGTTTGTCCTTAGGATTATTTAGGTTAGGTAGTGTTAAGCTTAGCGACTGATGACTTTAGCAGTTAAGTCCCATAAGATTTCGCTCAACAACAACATTTATTTTCAGTTACTGCTTTTATTCGGGACATTTCGTTACGTTTTAACCACTTACTACTACTGAACACGCGATGCAAGAATTGTGAGAAAATTATTTCATTTGTTTTGTAACTACCAGTTTCTGCGCTTCAATGTGCCATCTTCAGGCTGTAATTGATGCTAAAGGGGCTGACATGTTCCCTATATGTACCGCATCAGTGGCCAATGTAACTGGTTACTCTATGTGAAAACTTTGGTGTCAGCTACTTGGAGACCATCTTCAGCCATACATGGACTTCATATGACAAAAAAGAAAGATGGAATTTGTATGGATGACAATGCGCCTTGTGACTGGATCACAGTTGTTCGCGACTGATATGAAGAACATTCTGGATCATCTGTGCGAATAATTTGGGCGCTCGGATAGCCCAATATGGGACATAATAGAGACGTCAAATCTCGCAGAAAATCGTGTACTTCCAACACTTTCTCAATTATGGACGGCTATAGAGGCAGCATGTCTCAATGTTTCTGCAGGGGACTTCCAACACCTTGTTCAGTCCATTCCACGTCGAGCAGCTGCACTACGACTAGCAAAAGGAAGCCCGACGCTATATTGGGAGATGTCCCACGAGTTTAGTCACCTGAGTGCATATTCACTGTTAACAAATTTCTGTTTTTCAGATATACTTTACCTGCTGTTGCACGTCATCAGTTATTTTTTGTCGCCCAAATTTCAAAAATCATCCATTACTTTTAATTTCTCAATTCTTAGTCTAATATCCTCACTATCCCCTGATTTAATCCGATTAAGTTCCATTACTCTTGTTTTACTTTGTCTATGTACACATTATAACCTCCTTTCACGTCACTATTCATTCCGTTAAACTGCTCATCCAAGTCTTTTACTGTCTCTGACAAAGTTACGTTGTCATCAGTAAACTGCCAAGTTTTTCTCTCTTCTCCCTTAGCTTTAATCCCTTCCGAAATTTCTCCTTTTGTTGCTTCACAACTTATTTGATGCGCGTTTCGAATAACATCAGGGACAGTCTATAACCCTGTCTCACTCCCTTCTGAATCACTTTCTCCCTTCATGGCTTTCGACTAAAGTCTGCTTTCTGTAGAAATTGCAAATAACCATTCGTTCCAGTATTTTACCACTGCTACCCACAGCATTTCAAAGATTGAATTCCAGTCGTAACTGTCAAATCTTTTCTCTTAATTTAAAAATGTCATTCTTCAAAGTATCTACTAAGATAAATCGTATGTTCTTTATTGCCTCTCGTGTTCGTACATTTCCTCAAAACCCTAACAGATCTTCACTGAGGGCGGCTTCTGTAATTTTTTTTCCATTCCAGAATAACCTAGACAATGCCATTTTGACAAGAACTCACCATACGTTTCTCAAAGCTATTGTAATTACTAGCAAGCTTCTAGATTTGTGTCTGCTCTTCAAGACTGCATCAGGGAGGGGAGAGTCATTTTACACTTTCGTTTATTTTGTTCTTCGCGGGAGACAATTGAAGATGACTCTGGAGGAGAGATATATTTTGCTCAAGTGAGTGCCTAATCGATTGCAAAGGATACGAAACGAAAATAAAAGTGGATAGAAATGCTTTAATACATGATACTAAACGCAATGATGTCTGTTCTTCTCGGCGGGTAATTTCGATTTCTTATTCTATAGGCTAAGGACCGCGGTGGTGGGACTGGTACAATCTAGACTTTGGGGCTGTACCTCACATTGAAATCTGCGGTAGTCCAACTGAGGTGTATTTAAAATGTTTGATAGGCAAACCAGTATTTAGATGTTGAATCCATCATCAGTGGCATCTGGTACAGAGAAAAACATAAAAATCTATGGATATTGATATCTACAAGATAATAATTAAATACATAACATCAAAAACACAAGTTTACTTACGTATCATGTATCTCTCTATCAATGACGTGTGTGTTAATTACAAATTCTTTGTGAAGTTTAAATCTATGGTCATCAGATGACATACAAACTAAACTAAAACTAAACTCCTCCCGAACAGGCCATGAAGGCGCAACGGTACCGACCGGCCGTCGTGTCATCCTCAGCCCATAGGCGTCACTGGATGAGGACACGGAGGGGCATGTGGTCAGCACACCGTCAGATGGCATATAGGCATGCGAGTATTTAAAATGTACCTACAACCATGTCTATGTCAGTATTGTGGGAGATGACATCTGCTCTACTTAACAGTACAGAGGTTGTCACGTATGTTACTGTTGTCATGCCTTCTTAAACGTTATTATTTCTTGGTCGCATCCGACACAGCTGTCTTACAACGTAAACATGGAAGACATACAGGCCGAAGGGTCCATATTTCATATCTCTTGTGAGAAACTTATTGTGTAGGATGGCCGTAATGCAAAATCTGTGTCTACCACATAATTTGGCTGTCATTTCGGTCTTGGATCCACTGGAGACGTAACGAATCAGTTCAGATTAGGTAATTTAGGAGACGGAAGGGTCCATATTTCATATCTCTTGTGAGCAACTTATTGTGTAGGATGGCCGTAATGCAAAATCTGTGTCTACCACATAATTTGGCTGTCATTTCGGTCTTGGATCCATTGGAGACGTAACGAATCAGTTCAGATTAGGTAATTTAGGAGACGGATGGAACTCTGAACTGACCACAACACTGTTAAAATTCCGTACAGGCATTTCCATCTTATTCCATGACACGGTTTGTTGATTAAGGATGTTATCGATGTGTTTCTTCATATGAATGTACATTTCAATATCATTTAATGTGTTTAATAGTATACCTTTTTTTGCCTTGCAAAGAAAGGTGACTTTTTTTTAGTGTTGTCGTTATCAGAATACTTGTATTCTCTCAAGTGTGCACTGCATGTTGAACGATTGGCTTCACTTACGTTAACATGTTGTCTAAAACTCGTTTTGAAGTAAGCCCAACATAAAATGCTTCACGTACTCACAAATAACTTATAATTAACACAGATATTGATAAAGGGAGGAATGTTCAAAATGGTTCAAGTGGCTCTGAGCACTATGGGACTTAACATCTGTGGTCATCAGTCCCCTAGAACTTAGAACTACTTAAACCTACTTAGCCTAAGGACATCACACGCATCCATGCCCGAGGCAGGATTCGAACCTGCGACCGTAGGGGTCACGCGGTTCCAGACTGAAGCGCCTAGAGCCGCACGCCCACTCCGGCCGGCGGGAAGTAAGTAAACTTACGTTTCTACTGTTATGTATATAAATTATGTTGCAGATATCGATATGTATACAGTCGTTTGTTGTCCTCTGCCTCAGATGCCGCTAACGATGTGTTCTACGTTCGCATATGGTTTGGCTATAAAACATTTTAAATGTAACTCAGCGTGATCAAAAGACGTACTTTAACAAATATTTACAAGCTGTGGAACGCCAAGCATTCATGATTATTTAATTTGTTGATGTTTAGGTTCTGTATAGGACATGTCGAAAAACATCGGGGCTAAAATTATTCTGACATTAGAGCATACTAAGTTGATAGAAATATCTTGAGATAAGGAACTAACTGTCCGCAATGAGTGCGCAGGATGTGAGACAAATACCTATTTTTTATAGAATTACTTGCTATAATCTGTTATGGAACTAACATTAAGTTAAACTCGCTTACAGACTTCGTGGCCTACCTGGATCAGATGACCAAGACGTACTGGCCGCTGTATCGAGTTTGGCTTGGTTTTCAACCAGACGTACACGTAGTCAAACCAGAGCACATCGAGGTAAGTTGGAACGGAATCGCATATTTCAGCATGGTTATTTATTGTATCCATGACAGTCCATGGGGTTCTATATCCGTGAAATACCTGCCCCAGGAGAATGCCATTAGTTCTTCAAATGAACAACCCCTTCTGCATAATTCAAAATTTGTGTCCTCCTACATGGTTTTATGATCAGTTGCAATGCAATTTGCGACAACTGCTTCTCTTGCAAAGAACGCGTATTCAAGTGCGAAACCCTCAGAGTCAATCGACAGCGAGAACTGGAGTGATTATGTTTATAGGAGACTAAAATGGGCCCATTTATTTCAGTAAACTAAATAGAGGTTTCAGAACTAAGCTTCCATAGAGCCTGAAAACGAAAAGTTATTAGTTAATGTTCGCTTTCAGTTCGACTTATGGCAGCGATACATGAAATTTCAGTGCGCAAAATCTGTTTAGAACAGAAGTTGCTTCAGAAAGCAACAGACAGATGCATCTTAGCGAATTACTAGAACAGTCGGAGGAAAATATGGATTACTGAGCACATGTGCTTATGAGTGTGATTAGAAATAAACGGTAGTAGACATGACACGTAGCCTGGCGAAATGAGACATGCGCTCCTTTGCTAGATTCTGAGACAGAGGAAAAGACCGCGGCGAAGACTTAATGGAATGTTTTTGGATGGATGTAGAGAAGATGTAAGAGTTGTATGGGCGCGAGTAAATGAAGAAGTCTAGAGGAAGCTTTTGTGTTCCTCTCGTAAACACAATAGTCGATAGCCCATAAAGAAACTTAAGCTTCCCCCTAAATACATAGCTAAGATAGTGCTACATTTTGTCCACTCACTTACCACGCACATCAGCAGAAACGATGGGAAAAATTCGTGATGGCGGATATACAGGATGTATCTAAAAGAATCATATGGTTTTAAAAAATCATAACTATTATGTTATTTGAGATATGTGCGTGTCGGAGAGGGCAAACTCTGGAGTTTTACACAATTACCGATATGTAGCAGCAGTGTGCGCCCACTTCAGTTCTAGTAAAAATGATGTCAGGAAGACAGAAAGCGTTTTCTGTTCTACGTTTAGCGCAGTGCAGGTCAGTAAAAACTGTTCAGCGCGACTTTCTTACTAGGTATGGTGCGGATACTCGTACGGCACAGAGCGTTAGACGATGGCATGAACAATTCCAAGAAACAGGTTGTTTGTGTAAAAGCAAACCGCCAGGCCGTCCCCGAGTCTCTGACACATGTCGAACCCGTGCGCCATAGTTTCACAAGGAGTCCGCAGAAACTCCGTTCGCCGCGCAGCTCGATAGCTCAACATGACTCCTACATCTACATCTGCATGATTACTCTGCAATTCACATTTAAGTGCTTGGCAGAGGGTTCATCGAACCACAATTGCCGGCCGCGGTGGTCTAGTGGTTCTAGGCGCGCAGTCCGGAACCGCGGGGCTGCTACAGTCGCAGGTTCGAATCCTGCCTCGGGCATGGATGTGTGTGATGTCCTTAGGTTAGTTAGGTTTAATTAGTTCTAAGTTCTAGGGGACTTATGACCACAGCAGTTGAGTCCCATAGTGCTCAGAGCCATCTGAACCATTTTTTTTTGAACCACAATCATACTATCTCTCTACCATTCCACTCCAGAATAGCTCGCGGGAAAAACGAACACCTAAACCTTCCTGTTCGAGCTCTGATTTCTCTTTTTTTATTTTGATGATCATTTCTACTTTTGTAGGTTGGGCTCAACAAAATATTTTCGCGTTCGGAAGAGAAAGTTTGTGACTGAAATTTGGTAAATAGATTTCGCCGCGACGAAAAACGTCTTTGCCTTAATGACCTCCATTCCAACTCGCGTATCATATCTGCGACACTCTTTCCCCTATTACGTGATAGTACAAAACGAGCTGCCCTCTTTTGCACCCTTTCGATGTCCTCCGTCAATCCCACCTGGTAAGGATCCCACACCACTCAGCAATATTCTAACAGAGGACGGACGAGTGTAGTGTAAGCTGTCTCTTTAGTGGACTTGTTGCATCTTCTAAGTGTCCTGCCAATGAATCGCAACCCTTGGTCCGCCTTCCCCTCAATATTATCTATGTGGTCTTTCCAACTGAAGTTGTTCGTAATTTTAACACCCAGGTACTTAGTTGAATTGACAGCCTTGAGAATTGTACTATTTATCGAGTAATCGAATTCCAACGGATTTCTTTTGGAACTCACGTGGATCACCACACACTTTTCGTTATTTAGCGTCAACTACCACCTGCCACACCATACAGCAATCTTTTCTAAACCGCTTTGCAACTGATACTGGTCTTCGGATGACCTTACTAGACGGTAAATTACAGCATCATCTGCGAACAACCTAAGAGAACTGCTCAGATCGTCACCCAGCTCATTTATATAGATCAGGAAAAGCAGAGGTCCCAGGACGCTTCCCTGAGGAACACCTGATATCACTTCAGTTTTACTCGACGATTTGCCGTCTATTACTACGAACTGTGACCTCCCTGATGTCCGTCTGGCGTGTGTTGAGGCAACGTTTACACATTAAACCATACAAAATTCAGCTACTGCAAGCTCTTCGTGAAGGTGACAAACAACAGTGCTCGGAGTTCTGTAATTTCGTTCTTGGCAGGATGGAGGATGACAGTTTTCTTCCACGCTCATTGATTAGTGACGAGGCAACATTCCATTTAAATGGAAAGGTGAACCGTGATAATGTGAGACTATGGGGTACGGAAAAACCAAATGAAATTGTGCAACAGATTTAATATGTTTTGTGAAGTTTCATGGGAAAGGGTGTGTGGCCCATTTTTCTTAGCCGAGAACACTGTTACAGGAAGATCAAATCTCGATAAGGTTGAGAACTTTCTTTTCCCACAGTTGCAGAATGATTCGATACATTTCATTTACCATCAGGCACCGCCACCCTGGCCTCTCTAATTGTGGGAATTTTTAAATCAAAAGATTACTGAATGATGGATCGGTTGCACTGAACCAAGTGATTGAGCCTTACGTTACTGGCCTCCAAGATCACCTGACTGTATGTGATTATTTCTTGTGGGGGCTTGTACAAGATTCTTTATATGCCTGCGTTACCAACAACAATGAATGAACGGAGACATAGCATCATAGAAGCAGTGGAAGCTGTAACTCAGGACATGCTCTCTGCAGGGTGGGAACAGTTTGAACACTGCACTGACATTCGGCATGCATCTCAAGGGGACATACTGAACACCTATGAAAAGGTATTAAAAACTTATTGAGTTCCCAGTTCATCAAAAAATAAACTTCATTGTATGTGTTTCAGTTTCAGAAGCACAGATGTGCCAAATCGGTTGATCCTTTTTAACACACCCTGTACTACTTGAACGCTATTCGGACGCAAGATGGCACAATATAACTAGTTATCCTGCCTAAAAATGAAAAGAAATAAAAAAATTAGATGCGCTAATTTACAGTAGCGGTGTGTCCTTAATTGTGTCTCAGTACGTAGTGGAGCGAGGTCTGGGTTATTAAAGTGTAGAATGGCCACCAAAACCATTTTTTAATTGAACACATATAAATATGTATACGGAGATTGAACAAGTGATGTAGGGTCTGACGTAGTTTCAGGTCGTCGTGTGAAGATTTCCGCTTAGTACATCAAAGGTTCGATTCCTATTCACATTGGTTCCTCGATTTGTGCTAACATCACGATTTATCTCATTTGCTAGTATTACATGATTTACCACGTCGAATTTGCCTATCACATTACTCATATGTCGTGGGTTCGAGCCAGAGAGATTGTTTACCTATCAGTTTTCGCAAAATTATTTCAGCTATCATTAGGGAAATGAATAGCGCCCAGAGGCTGTGTTATGTTTTACGCTACGAAACATTTCGAAATTAAAGGCTTCTTGTGTTGTGTTGAGCAATAACATTGTAAATTGTGTTCAACTGACAATACGTGTGTATTAGTGCACTGATGAACATCGGTTGGCATTGGTTGGTCGATGGTAATCATATACAGTGTTCCACAGTGGCAGGGGCGGGATTGATTCACTTAAAGGTTCTACCACGTTACGGTGAGTGGAATGTTGCCTTGGTTTTCAAGATTTGTTCCGAAATTTAGAATATTATTAGCGATGGATAACAAGTAAATATCCTAGTTGACGTCGAACTAATAATGTGTTATGTTTGGTAGATGGTTTTAATGTCTTGGTCAGATATAAAGATCCGTGATTAGGATCGGAAGGAGATCATTTATGTGGCCAAGGGGATTAGATGACACAGTAAATCGGGAGTTGGGGAAATGTTTTATTTTGGGGACGAGTGAGCTGCGAAATGTGTGTCGGAATCCTCGCTGTTCATGCTGTACTACAATGCCCTTGCAGACACTACTAACAGTAACCTCAATTACCTGTAATGAAGTCTGAGAGAAACTGCATAAATATTCATCCAGATGTTGATTAGATTTCAGAGTGGTGTCATGATTGGCAACTTGCTTTAAATGTTCAGAAAAGTAAAACTATGCACTTCACAAAATGGAAACACGTAGTACCCTATGACTATAATATTAAGCAGCCACAGTTGGAATCTGCAACTCATACAAATACCTAGACATACCACTTTGTAGGGAAATGAAGTGGAACGATCACAAGCCTCAGTCGTGACTAAAGCAGGTGCTAGACCTCCGTTTATTGGTAGAATACTGGGGAAAGCAAGTAGTCTACAAAGGAGCCCGCTTGCAAATCTTACGACCCATTCCAGAATATTGCTCAGTTGTATGGAACCTGTGTTGTATCTCGGGTGGTCACAACAATATTCGTAGACTGGGCGCAAAAGACAGCTCAGGGTAGCTGGCCCCACTACAGGATATCAATAGACAGTGCTTTAATTTAATAATCAAACACATCTACTTATTGACTGAGAAGCAGTCATGTAGAACATAGCAAGCATGTCCAATCCCTGAATAAGGAGCTTTGTCAGCTAAACAGTAATCTACCTTTTTAGCTACCCTGGTTCTCGTAGATCTAACTAACTATGACGTCGGCAGTCGCTGTCCCGTGGAGCTGAGTTGTCAAACTGAGGAAATGATCTACACTGATGAACCGGCCCCCTGATCTCTGCTGTCAGTGTCCTGTATGCAACTCCCGAAGAGGCCATTGGTGTTGTGTTCTCTTCTTGGAGAGGGGACGTGTGGCACCTGATTTGTGTTTACTGCCACACTGGCGCCACCCCTGGCGTCCACAGATATCGACTGTCGCGCTGGCGTTCTTTTGACGGCCAGCACATGAGTGGTGTCGTATGATGACACCACAACCTCTACCAGATATGGTTAACAGGAGATACGGATACACTGTATGACATCACGAATGGTCACAGGTTTATTCGATGTACGGGAGAGTGTCACTGAGATACTGAAGAAACTGAACTGGCAGATTCTTGAAGATAGATGGAAACTACCATGAGAATGCCTAATTACAAAATTTCAAAAACTGGCTTTAAATGACTCTAGGAATATACTACAGCCCCTTACTTATCGCTCCCCCAGGGATCTTGAATAGAAGATTACACTAATTACAACACGCCCAGAGGCATTTAAACCAACATTCTTCTTGCATATGTGAATGGATCGAGAAGAAACTCTAACAACTGGGACAATGCGACATACACTCCACTCTTCCGCTTATTGCCCAGTACAGAACCCCTCCAATCATCGAGTAACACGTTAGCATCATCTTCTAGCGCTCCAGCTATGTGATCAATCAATTATGCTTAACTCAAAGAGAAAGTTACTGCTAAATGTAGTCTGATAGAAATACTTCAGTATTTTCTATGTCAAGCTATACGTTAATGTTCAGAGACAATAGAAAATACTCACAACATTCCTGTACTGTACAAAAAGAGGTCTTCTTATTCATGTTTTAATGCAGTTAACTAATACTTTATGTTATAATTTTCACTTGGTCTCCTGCTGGAGCAAGCCAAAGAACCCATCGTTGTACTGGCGAGTGTATTTTCGTCTGGCACAAAAAAAGAGCTTTAGGATTATGGCAAGATAGTGAATAGCTCCTGCAGTCCAGTGGCGGCTGAAACAGACCACTCTTATTGGCCCAGATATAGGCTATGCTTACAGCAGGAACACATGAAGGCTTTTTTCTGTCAGTCAAAAAATTGAAGCTCCCTATTCATTTTGATTGTTATTTAAAGCATCGGATCTTAAAGTAATCAGTCGATGGACCAATATGGCCTTATTTTCTATGAGCATTGTTTTGACTGTCCTTGCATAACATGTCATTTACTTGCAAATTGGCGCACTAATTACTTATTAAGGTTCCCAGTTTAGTTTTTAGACTGGAACGCTTCACATTCCTTAGTCTGTATTATGTTAAAAGTTATATTGCCATACTTTTAGAGTATGGGATCATAAATATAAAGCAACCTGTATAAATTCAGACTCATTCCTGAAATTAACACAGAGCTAGGTTTTAGCAGAGAGCAAATATTAAGAAAAAACGTATTATTGCTATCACACTATCTCTAACATCTCGATAACAGGAGGGATTGTGTATAGGAATGAACTAAGGCGTCTAGTCAGCTGAGATAGTGGTATACTTTTTATTGATATCTAGCTGAAAAATAGAGCCGAGAACAGTTATAATGCTTAATGACTTGAGGCAGATAATTATTCTGAAAGATGCCTTTGGTGCTTCGGACTATGTATTTAGCGATAGTTGGAGGAGAGAGGAATTTGTCTGCATGTCCTTTCTACCTCTGATTTCAATAGCTTCATTGGGAATCTGAGTAACACTTTTGCATTCCAATGACATTTGGACCAAAATGGCTTTCCAATTCTTAAACAGGCTGTGAGTCCTTTGTTTCTTTAAATTAAAAAAAGCTAGACTGAGACTGCTTTACTATTTCCTGGTAACTCTAAAATTTAAATCTTCACCCATAGCATTTGCTGCTACTTATTATTAAAGGAACCTACCCTCCAAAGCAGCACACACTCATTGCACAAGGTCTGCTTACATTAAACAGTATTACCATCAACATTTTTAAATTCCCAAGATAAACTCCTTCTAATTGTGCCCATCCGGGTGCAATGTATGCCAAGATTATATTTAATAGCGTTATTGTCTATTTCGCTCAGTGTGGTGTCCTTTTTGAAGTAAATGACTGATGTGTGCACTCTCTCCATTTTTCAGAAAATAATGACCAGCAGCGAACTGATAACAAAGTCACATGTCTATCACTTCCTCGAACCATGGCTGGGGCAAGGACTTCTCACTAGCACAGGTGAGTACAGGAAGCTTCAGCATATGTTAAGTAGAGAGTGGTCTGTTGAATAGTCCCGAGCACTTAGCTGAAGTTAATGCTGGAATGTCTCTTTTTCACTAGACTGCAGGAGTAGTATGACTAAGAGAGTTCTGATCCAAAGAGCACTTCTGTGTCTAATTTCCAACATGCCAACCAACACTCTAATTTCACAGTTCCCCCAACCAAAAAAATCTCATTTGCCCATACTGAAAAAAATAAAATTCTCATTTTCTTCAAAAAGTTTCAAATATATCAAATTTTATTCATTATAGATAAGAACAAAAAAGTCATTTGTGTATAACGAAAACAACTCTCATTTTCTGCTTTATAAATTTTCAAAACTGATAAATTTCATTCTTTATAAAGAAGAACCAAAATATCTAATTTGCTTACATCATAAAAATCAAATTCTCATTTACTCATTTAAAAATGTTCAAACTCAATATATTTTATTCTTTATACATAAGAACCATCAAACCTAAAACCTCACTGCACTGAACTGAAAACGTTTAAATAAGAGAAACCATATTTCCTTCTCTATTAATACAATGGAAAAAGATGGTGAAGAAAAGCTGAGCTATATAAGAGCTTATAAAATTAATGAAAAGGGAAGTATGGATTGAGTTATAATCATTTAGAAAATTACTTCAAGGACATAGGTTACTCAAATGTAACTGGGGAAGATTATTTCAGATTCGATGATTATTTTAACTGGAAGAAAATGAATAAGGACAGAACTAAAACATAAAACTTTTAAAGAACTTCAATTACTAAACCAAAAAAATTGAGGAATTATTCTAAACTTAGAAAAAGTCATTTAACTGATCTTATTGTAAATCCTGTTGACTATATTAGTAATAATAATAACCACAATAGATTTAACAATGGCTAGCAAAGGAACTTCATGAAATCTCTAAAGCAAAAATAAATAAAAAATTCTTCTAAGTTAAGAAAATATCAATTAATCAGTTCTATCAAAAAATCTGAAAGTAAAATTAATAATGATAACGATTTGAATAAAAAATCTGTAAAACAATATCATCAGACCTGTAAAACAAAACAAAACAAAGAAGTATTCTAATCTTAAGAAGCAAATATTAATCGATCTTATAGATAATTATAGGAAAAAAACAAAGAATCACAATGTTAATGAGAGTTACATTCAAATATCACTTGTAAATTAATACAAGTAAATTAAACAAAAAATAATCAGATAAGTTTACCAGGTTTCAATTTTCTAGGTGATGAAGATTTCTTGAAATCAGCTACACGAATTTATACAAAAACTTCTTCTCTTTTCAAGTTTAATAATTTAAGTAATTCAAATTATTGGTAATATTGTTGAACCATAAGAATTTTTTAATCAATTATCACCAAAGTAAATAATTATTAATGCAAGGAAGAGCAATTGAAGTACATATGTAATTTTAAAAGGAAATATGAAATGCAAGAATTTAATTTAAAAAAAAAAATCTGCTCAAGTTCTATTAAGAACAACTGATTTACAAGATTATGCTCAAAAATAAATGAATAATCTATTCAGGAAAGTGTAAGAAATGCAATGGAAATAATGTGGTTGATCTTTATTGTATTAAGATAGTTTGGACTTTAATGTCGATAGACACAGTCCACTTCTTTCATCAATTTACCAAAAGTAATTAAAGATAAAAATCTGTAGGGACTGTAAAAATATGTAGATAAAAAATGCTTTCTTTATTCAGTGAAATCTGCATTATATCCTTGAGAATATGATGCCAAAAGAGTTGTTAAAAATAAAAATATTGGATTAGAATTAGCTGAAGTTTTGGAAAGAGAAAAAACCACATTTATTAATTAATTTTTCTGCACATGAAAACAATGAAGATGAAGAAAAAATTAAATGATATATCTTTATCATACATATTATAAACAGAAATATACGTCAATCTTCGTTACATTGAAAGCGAAATTGATTCACATTATTGATGGATAACGGATCTTTGTAGGTAAATTAGTATGCAAACAAGAAAATACAACTAACAAATTATTTATCTTTGTGATCGACGTTTAAGATATTTTGATTTAGAAGACACTTAGACATTCATAAACATTACTGTAAAGTACATAAAGAAGTAAAAATAGATATCTTTCTAAAGGACAAAATATTGAATTCAATAATTATAATTATTCATCAAGGGTTCCATTTATAATTTACATAGATTTGAAATATTTATTGAAAGATATTCAAACTTGTAAACAAAATCTTGAAAAATCTTATATTTACAAATATGAAGCACATTTCCCAATTTCATTCATCTAGTATAATAAATATTCTCAAGTTGATATTCCAGATCAAGCTACATACACTGGTAAAGATGCAGCAAAAAATTCATTGAAATCTTAAACGAAGTATCAAGAGAAATTGCTTGAATATACAAGCAAAATATTCTAATGAAATAAACTGAACAAGATGTGATCAATTATAAAAATCCAGAAACTATTCATATTGGTGAAAAAGAATTTACTTTTAGTGAAAACAAAATAAAAGGTCAGTGTCATTTAATAGGAAAATATCAAGCAGTTGCACATGAAGATTAATTACAAAAATCCTATATTTCTCCCAGTTTATATTCATAATTTAGCAAATTATGATGCTCATTTGTTTATAAATGAATTAGCAACTGAAAATAAAGATTTAGATAAAATTCCAAATAATTGTAAATTTATACTTCTTGTAGTAAACATGTTCAAATTGGATTAATTTTAAGATTCTTACATTTAAGTTTATTGCTGTCAATATTGATAAATTATATTTCCAATCTTACAAACAAAACCATTTAGGCAAACAGCAAAATAAATTGCAGGTGAACAACCACACCTAACGATAAAAAAAATAGTTGTATCCTTAGGAATGTATGGATTCTGGAGTAAAATATCAGGGAACCAAATTATCTGCAAAGGAATGTTTTATTCAAACCTTAATAATGATAACATTCCTGATGCATATTATTAAACTGAAGAAACAGTTTGTAATAAAATTCAATATTTGAAATTGAGATGAGTATACAAAATTATATACAGAGTTAATAAATCTGAACTTTAATATTAGCTGGAACTTTTCGAAAATTATAGGGAGCAATGTATTAAATCTTAAAAATTTAACCCATTATGCTGTTTTAGAGATCCAGGATTATCTTGGATTCTACTTTAAAAAAGACAAAAATTGACTTGGATTTATTATGTAATTATGATATAATATTATTTCTTGCAAAAGAAATTTGAGGTGGAATTTCTTAAAGTATTAAGAAATATGCTAAATCAAATAACAAATACTACTAAAGTTATAAGCCAACAAATCCATAAAATTATACTACATATTTCAATGCAAATTATTTATATGGCTATAGAATAAATACAGTTATTACTCTTTAAGTATTCTACTAAATGGATCCAAAAATTTTAATACTGAAAAAATTCTTGAAGTTCCAGATAATTACAAATGTGGTTATATTGCAAAGTTGACTTAGAATACACAAGAAAATTAAATGATTTAGTAGAGATTTACTCTTCGCTACAGAAGGAGGAAATAAATTATTAACACAGATCCAGGAAATTATATGCATTATAAAACATATTTCAAAACCATACCATGAACATACTACTGCAATTACAGAGAAGCTAGTAACACTTAATATGAAGAAAATTAATATAATGTTCAATAAACCGATTTAAATTGGAATGATTATTCTAGATGTATCAAAAATAGTAATCTACAAAGATCACTACAATGTAATGAAAACAGAAAATGGTGAACATGTTTATTTATGTTAAAGGGATAATGATTCTTCCATTTATGATATAAGAACTGAAGATTTCTAGGAAGACTTAAAATAAACGATAAACCAATTTGATACAACCAATTATACAAAACATATTATTTCTGCACTTCTACAAGTAAATATAAAAACTATTTGGGAAAATGAAAGATGAATAGTGATGAAAAATTATGTTTGATAATGTTAGTTTTAGATAAAAAATGTATACATATGCAGGTGGTGATAAAGAAGGGCAAAAATTATAGGAGTTAAGAAGGCAGTTATGAAAAATGAAATTACTAATGATGATTATTAAAAATGTTTAACTGAAAAAATAAAATAATATAGAAACAATAATTTGGTTAGTTCATTTAAACAGTAGTTTTGTACAGTTCAGTGTAATAAAATTGTTTTAAGGTCTGATGATGGTAAACATATTGTATTACAAGATGGAATGAAAATATTAACATACGTTCATTATAAATTCAATCAAAAAAAAAAGATGATATTACCGGTTTTAGGTGCACACAAGATAAAAAAATAGTTCTTAAAACATTTAAACAGTTGCACAAAGAATAAGAATTTTGAACAGAATAAAATATAAAAAAATTAATTATTTTTTAATATTTTTTTTTAGATATTATAATATTTATGTCTTGGTAAATACTAATTACAAATACAGTTTACCAAAAACATTTAACTTTTTTTCAATAGTCACTTTCTTTATATTTTTATGTTTTATAGCTAATTTCTCATTTTCTGTATTATCACAGTTATAATATATGTAGAAGTATTTTTAGCTTTCTTACCACCAGTCCTATAAATAAATGCTTTATCCTGCCAATTACGAAGAAGTTTTCTTTGTCTCCTTCTTTGACATGCTTGATGGAAAATTTTGAAGGTAAATTATGTCTTGTTGTTTTAACTGCTTCATGAATTTTTTGATTTTCACTTATAAGGAAATAATTCTATAAGAATTTTAATAATTAATACATTTAATTTTTTTCTATATAAAGGAAATCGCTTGTAGATCTAAAAAATAATAAACTTGTGTATATATATGTATTTTAACGATTATTGATGAAAAATATACTATCTGGTTTTATGAAAATCATGTTACTGATATTTTAGGATATGAACATCACAGATACGTAATTAAAGTGCATGTAAAACATACGAAAAGTTTAATAGCACTGAAATGGTGATATTAAGAAAAAGTCATCCACATACGAGGGCCGTTCAGAAAGTAACCTCCGGTTGATTTAAAAAAATGCACCAAGTTAAATAAAAATATTTTAATATATACATCTTACAACTACATCTTTGCACTATTTTTCTACATAGTCTCCATAGCGATTGAAGCACTTATCGTATCTCTTCACAAGCTTTGAAATTCCTTCTGCATAAAAATCACCCGCATGTGCCTGGAGCCAGCCTGTGACCGCATCTTTGAGCTCTTCGTCGTCATCAAACCGCTGTGACCCGAGCCATTTCTTCAAATGCATGAAGAGGTGATAATCACTTGGCGCCAGGTCTGGGCTGTAAGGTGGATGGTTGATAACGTCCCACTTGAAGGACTCAAGAAGGGCCGTTGTTCTGCGAACAGAGTGAGGACGGGCGTTATCGTGCAAAAAAACGATACCGGAAGTCAGCATACCACGGCGTTTGTTCTGTATAGCCCGTCGTAACTTTTTTATTGTTTCACAGTACACGTCTTGATTAATGGTCGTACCACGTTCCATGAATTCAACCAACAACACCCCTTTGGCATCCCAAAACACCGTTGCCATCAGTTTTCTGGCAGAAAAATCTGGCGAGGCTTTTCTTGGTTTGGTAGGCGAATTTGAATGTGCCCACATCTTTGATTGTTCTTTTGTCTCAGGGTTCACGTACTCAATCCAGGTTTCGTCACCGGTCACGATTCTGTTTAACAATGGTTCTCCTTCGTCCTCATAACGTGACAGAAAGTCTAATGCAGAGGCCATTCTTTGAGTTTTGTGGTGGTCGGTAAGAATTTTGGGCAACCATCGTGCACAGAACTTACGGTAACCCAATCTTGCTGTCACTATGTCGTACAAGAGAGTCTTAGAAATCTGTGGAAAACCAGTAGACAACTCCGACATTGAGAAACGTCGATTTTCACGAACTTTTGCATCAACTGTCTGAACGAGTTCGTCAGTGACCAATTATGGTCTACCACTCCTCTCTTCATCATGAACGTTTTCTCGTCCACTTTTAAATAAACGTACCCATTCACGGACAACTCCTTCACTCATAACTCTTGGTCCGTACACGGCACAAAGCTCACAATGAATAGCTGCTGCAGAATATCCTTTGGCTGTAAAAAACCTTATGACAGCACGCACTTCACATTTGGCGGGGTTTTCTATTGCAGCACACATTTCAAACTGCAACAAAAACTAAACTAGCGCAGGTACGACGTTCACTCGATCACGGCTTGATGCCGACTGACCTGTTGAGTGCGTGAACGCCCAGATGGCGTCGCTACTCCCCCCACAACCCGCACTGTGACCAATCGGAGGTTACTTTCTGAACTGCCCTCGTACACAATTTCTTAATGACCTTGGTATATATTTTTTGCTATGAAATGCAAACTGCCTATAGCAGAAAATTTTTAATATAGTTTTATGAAAACGTTTTACCAGCAGATCATTAACGTGGTGAATACAAGGTCAGAAAAGAAATAGTAGATACCTATAGAAATCAAACTTTACATTTTTGAGGAATAAGTAAGTTGGAAGAGAAACGAATAGAAAATTTGGAAGGTACAGTTAATATTGCTTCAGAAATGATAAACCAATTACACGAAGAATCAAACATATTATTACCACATGCTGTTGGTCAATTAAATTATGAAAATTAAAGACCAAATTTTGATAATTTAAGGATATATGACTAATTTTTGAAAATGGTTTCTAATTATTTCAACATAAATCAAATGCTAAAAATCAAATAAATGTTATCAGAAATAGAAATACAAATTATATAGAATTTATAAGTATTAATTATATGCCCAATTCGGTTAATTTTTGCAACCTAATGAAAGAAACTTTAATAATTGATTGCCATTGAAAGTACTCAAATATTTTAGATAATTTTTCAAGAGAGCAATTCATCGATGATATGAACAATCCAGCAAACCATTCCTTAAAATACAAATATAAATTTCCAAGTAATCTTTCCATAGTAAAGAGTTAGATGTCACTCAACGGTTGTTATATTCGTATATTAAACATAAAATTCACCAAATCAATCATTAGTTCCACCAACTCAGAATTAAAATACTCATATAATTTTTTACATTAAATCGTTTTTGTTAAACTTTAATTGAATATAAAAAACCTATAATTTTAATGAAACAATTATAATATGAAAATTATATTCAATTTCAGACATGTTTAAAATTTTGATAGATAACTCCTTTCATACATAGAATTATTTTTAACATTTTAAAAAATTACTTCAGTTTGATTTGTCCAATTATTGTGAGAATTATCCTAACTGTACTGTTTTGCAAATAATCGAAACTCAAGCTTTTAACAAAAATTTTATTACCTATCGTATTCAAAACTTTTTCAGCAAGGTACACATCTGTAAAATCGTTTTGAGTAGTTCGTGTTCACAAAATCTTCTTATGTTTGTACTCTAATTCAATCTTTCAATTTATTTGTAATTGGACTGGACTGATTAAGATCTTGCATCACGAAAATTGCCGTTGATCTTTTTGCTGTATATGATTAATATTATATTTTTCGCTACTAACTGAAATTTTTATTATAAAATTTTTTGTTGTCATAACTTCACAAATGTTTTGCTTTTTTGAACTTGAATAGTTCTTGAAGAGAGTGAATTACATTTCTACTTGTTTGACTTTCAACAGGAATTGCCCAAGCAAATTTTGAAAAACTATCATTAACAGTTAACAAATATTAATAACTGTTGTTTGTTTTCGAAATCACTTTCAACTTTCCACACTACATTTCGACTAAATGACCTTAGCATTAATCATCTACTGCTAAAGAATTTACATTTTCTCATTTAAAGTTTTTTCTGATGGGTTTATGTAATGTGTTTAATAATTTTTTCACGAATATTGAAGGTTAGTGATTTGCTTAGCCCCTCACCTAAGAATTTTTTTTAATTGTATTAACTTTAATGTCTTACAAATTGAAAAATTACCCTTGATTCTTTGTTTTCTATTATTAGTTGTTAATCTTTGAGGATGACTAGTTTCATTAAACTTTCCCTCCATCAAACTGGAAATTTGATTATAATGATTAATTTATATGGAATTGAAATAATTGTATCATTCCTTCAAATAAAATTATTTTTACATCAACAGGAACAGTTTTACTACATTCTTTTATACTTACAGAAAAACATTTGATTTGCACGAAATTGTGACTCCAGAACTTCAGGTTTCATTTCAATAACTTTCAGCACTTATCCAAATATCATAATCACCAAATGTTAAATCTTGACCAACAACAATGCTTTTTTAAGAATGAAATCACATTACCTGAACTTGTGCATTATTTATTAGCCTCCAGTCATAAAAGTAAGTTCAATAATGTGTTTATGATATACTATATAATGACGTTTTTTTATTGATTTAAGTACAGTGTTAAATCTATTGGTGAAACAGTCTTTAATTTGTTTTTTTGGAAATAATTACCGACTTCTTGTTTAATAATATTATCTGATGAATCTTTCTCAATATCTTTCTTGGAATAATAATTTTTGAACATAGTTAACATATTTACATATTGTTGTTTAGGTTTTCAAAGCCTTGTTTGCAAATATCTTCTACTAAATGCATCCAGACAATCATGTGGTTTGTTAATATTAACTATTCTTCTATATTTAAAAGACACATAATATTGAGCTACCTTAGAAATAACATAGAAATCGTTTCTCAACATTTTCTAATACATCATTTATTTTTGTATATGTTGAATTTTGAAAATCTTTGAATTTTGATCCTAACAATATTAATGATGGTATCAGTTTTTCAGTAGTTTTTGGGGGTATTAAAAAACTTAAAAATTCTGAAATTATTTCGTTATTAATTTATAGATCTGATGATCGTAAATTTTTAATTTTTTCTAAACTGCTAACGAGTTTATTTCCAAAAATGTCATTTATTAGATGTAAAATATCATTAAACTTGTAATACATGATAAATATTTTTAAAATGACACAAATGTCCACAAAATACTTTATCAAAATTTTGTTTTCTTTCCATATTGAACTAAAGAATATTTTTTCAAAATAGTGAATTAGTTGTTTTGGAATAATGCCTCTATATAAATCGAAAACTAAGTTTTTATCTTTATTTTTATAATAACTACACATTGAGTTTCATTGTGATCAGGAATATATAAATTTACTATTCCACACTCTAAATTTGTTCCTGCTTTAGGTAACTCAACGATCATAAAAATGGAACAAAAATTACTTATTTTCTTTGAATTGGTTTTCTCTGTTTCCTTTCTTTCCCATTTCCAAAATATGTCTTGTTTGTTCTTGTAATTCTTTATTAAGGTTTTTCTTATTTATAACTGCATTTCCAATTGCTGCAGTTCCACTGGCAAGTGAAGCAGTGTTCACTAAGTAAGGTAATGCAGCTAACAGTAATGGGAGAAATTCACCTTGATGTATGTTTTCCTTTTTGTTTGTTAAATATTTAACAATCATTTTCACAATAGGAATAGTTACTGAAACAAGGACATTTTGAACAGTTCTTTTCTCTCTCTTTCACTTTTGAACATAAATTAAAAACGGTTCAGTAATGTTCATTTATTCATTACTGAGTGTTAGTTAAATTAATTTTGGATTAGTATTGTCATGTGATATAAGGAAGCAGCACTTAAATGCATTCTTTCCTTTGTCATTAACTGAAGTTTTCTGTCTGTTTCGTGTATTTTTTTTACTTCTTTATTATCTCTGTAAGAATTAGTATGTTCTTTACATGCATCATCTAATGGATTAATTCCTTGATCTCTTCTAATTTATTTCCCTTCTAATTTAGTCCCCAGACCACAAAATCTGTAGTGTTGAAGATGCATTTCAAATGGTATATTTGTTAATTGAAGTATTAACTAAACCTTTTCCATATTTACTCTTTTGCTATTATTAACATGACTAAATTTGCCTCTTAAGATTTTTTTTCCAACTATGGTAACTTTTATTTCCAAGCTATTTGTTCTCAAAGAATTACTGTTAATCTGTCAATTAAATCTCTATCATCTTTCATCCAAATTTCTTCGACCCATTTTTCTGAATATTTTTATACTGAAACTTCACCACTTTCTCTGAATCACTAATAATGAGCAATCAAATTTTTTGACTTAATGATGCGAAATTGTTATCAAAAATTCGTTTATCTGATACTCATACATATTTCCCCTGCTGGATTTTATTTTGTATCGATTATTATTAGAATACAATGCTAAAATGGGAACAATGTTGTTGTTGTTGTGGACTTCAGTCCTGAGACTGGTTTAATGCAGCTCTCCATGCTACTCTATCCTGTGCAAGCTTCTTCATCTCCCAGTACCTACTGCAGCCTACATCCTTCTGAATCTGCTTAGTGTATTCATCTCTTTGTCTCCCTCTACGATTTTTACCCTCCACACTGCCCTCCAATACTAAATTGGTGATCCCTTGATGTCTCATAACATGTCTTACCAACCAATCCCTTCTTCTAGTCAAGTTGTGTCACAAACTTCTTTTCCCCCAATTCTATTCAATACCTCCTCATTAGTTATGTGATCTACCCATCTAATTTTAAGCATTCTTCTATAGCACCACATTTCGAAAGCTTCCATTCTCTTTTTGTCTAAACTATTTATCGTCCATGTTTCACTTCCAGACGTGGCTGCACTCCATACAAATACTTTCAGAAACGACCTCCTGACATTTAAATGTATACTCGATGTTAACAAATTTTTCTTCTTCTGAAACGCTTTCCTCACCATCGCCAGTCTACATTTTATGTCCTCTCTACTTCGACCATCGTCAGTTATTTTGCTCCCCAAATAGAAAAACTCCTTCACTACTTTAAGTGTCTCATTTCCTAATCTAATTCCCTCAGCATCACCCAACTTAATTCGACTACATTGCATTATCCTTGTTATTCTTTTGTTGATGTTCATCTTATACCTTCCTTTCAAGATACTGTCCATTCAGTTCAACTGCTCTTCCAAGTCCTTTGCTGTCTCTGACAGAATTACAGTGTCATCGGCGAAACTTAAAGTTTTTATTTCTTCTCCATGGATTTTAATACCTACACCGAACTTTTCTTTTGTTTCCTTTATTGCTTGCTCAATATACAGATTGAACAACATCAGGGATAGGCTACAACCCTGTGTCACTCCCTTCCAAACCACTGCTTCCCTCTCATACCCCTCGACTCTTATAACTGCCGTCTGCTTTCTGTACAAATTGTAAATATCATTTCGCTCCCTGTATTTTGCCCCTGCCACCTTCAGAATTTGAAAGAGATTATTTCAATTAACATTGTCAAAACCTTTCTCTAAGTCTACAAATGCTAGAAACGTAGGTTTGCCTTTCCTTACTCTTTCTTCTAAGATAAGTCGTAGGGTCAGTATTGCCTCATGTGTTCCAACATATCTATGGAATCCAAACTGATCTTCCCCGAGGTCGGCTTCTATCAGATTTTCCATTCGCCTGTAAAGAATTCGCATTAGTGTATTGCAGCTGTGACTTATTAAACTGATAGTTCGGTAATTTTCACATCTGTCAACACGTGCTTTCTTTGGGATTGGAATTATTATATTCTTCTTGAAGTCTGAGGGTATTTCGCCTGTCTCATACATCTTGCTCACCAGATGGTAGAGTTTTATCAGGACTGGCTCTCCCAAGGTTGTCAGTAGTTCTAATGGAATGTTGTCTACTCTGGTGGCCTTGTTTCGACTCAGGTCTTTCAGTGCTCTGTCAAACTCTTCACACAGTATCAAATCTCCCATTTCATCTTCATCTACATCCTTTTCCATTTCCATAATATTGTCCTCAAGTACGTTGCCCTTGTGTAGACCCTCTTTATACTCCTTCCACCTTTCTGCTTTCCATTCTTTGCTTAGAACTGGGTTTCAAAGCTCTTGATAATCATGCAAGTTGTTCTCCTTTCTCCAAAGGTGTCTTTAATTTTCCTGTAAGCAGTATCTATTTTACCCCTAGTGAGATAAGCCTCTACATCCTTACATTTGTCGTCTAGCCATCCCTGCTTAGCCATTTTGCACTTCCTGTCGATCTCATTTCTGAGACGTTTGTATTCCTTTTTGCCTGCTTCATTTTTTGCATTTTTATATTTTCTCCTTTCATCAATTAAATTCAATATTTCTTCTTTTACCCAAGGGTTTCTACTAGCCCTCGTCTTTTTACCTATTTGATCCTCTGCTGCCTTCACTATTTCATCTCTCAAAGCTACCCATTCTTCTTCTACTGTATTTCTGTCCCCCATTCCTGTCAATTGTTCCCTTATGCTCTCCCTGAAAATCTGTACAACCTCTGGTTGTTTCAGTTTATCCAGGTCCCTGATCCTTAAATTCCTACCTTATATTGGAACAATATAGCTGTATAATGTGATAAATGAGGATCTGTAAAAAGTGTATTCTTGTCTTCCTTTGTTATTTGTTCTTTACTTAAGAGATTCATTAATCCATCTTTACCTTCGTATGTCCTATCGCCATTAGTTAATTTAACTCCATTAAATTTTACTGGTAGTTTCCTACCGTGTTTAAATACAGCCACCGGCCATAATCCAAACACTTTATCTTCACTGTATTAATATATTAGAAGATTCTTTCAATTACTTTTTTTATCTTTTTTTTTGTTCTTTTGGAGTTGACCCGTTTTGTATCTTCTTCATATTTCGTTAATAAATCATGTATTTCTGATTCACTTGCTATAATCTCTTTTAACAGTGTCATATTGTTTAATCGTTAGAATATCATTAAATTATTCCCAGTAATGTCGAGAATAACTTCTCAGTTTACTTCGACTGATTTTAACAGTTTTTCTCCATATTCTCTGGATCCTTTGTAAACTTTTTCAATTATATTGATAACTGATACTGTTTCATATTTTGTTCTTCATGATTTTTTTCATTTCTGAAATTCAGCTTTTACATATTCTTTCCCTTTTTGAATTCATTTCCTTTTTGAACAATTTCTCAATCATATTTTGCAAACATTTATTAAGAATAAAAACACGATAATCATTTTTTATTTAGCATTTAATGTTAATGTTTAACATTTATGTTCAGTATTTTATGTATCATGTATATCTTGAACGTTTCTTTTTAAAGTTTATGTTCAACATTTCTGTTAATGTTTGTTTGTAGTAATTAAAAATTTGTTAATATTTTCTCAAAATTTTGTTTCAATAATTTTTTGTATCACATCAATTGCTATAAAATAATGTTTACTATATAATTTTTTAAATTCATCTAACTTTGAATCTCCCAAAAAAATGTGTGGTAAATATGATTTAAAATGTGTATCATCTTGTCTAAAAATATTTTAAAAAGTTATATTTTCTCTAACTAATTGATTTAGAATTTTTGAATATATTTGTCTCAAATAAATACAGTTTATTTCTTTATGTTTTTCCCCTCATAAATTTTCACTAACTATATCTTGATTTTCAAGAAACATGTCATCAAAAACTACAACTGAAAGTTTTCAGATTCATCTAATATAATAATTTCGTCATTATTTGCAATAAGACTAACCATTTTTTTCAGTAATATTATCTTCAATTTTTTTACATCTTTTTCTTAATTCTTGATATGTGAATTCATTTAAAAATTTCAATAAATATGCAATTTATTAATATCTTCCAGTTTAACCATTCTTTTGCCAAAATATAATTAAATCACTAATTTAGTTTTTCCACTTCAACTTGATCCTACAATTGCACAATGTACTGAGGTTGGTAAAAGTTTACTATGTAAGTTTTCTTGTTTCATATCTGGAACTCTTATTGTTGCTTCCCAACCTGTCATTTATTTACATAATGTTTACTAGTATTAATGAGTAGATTATTTCTATTCCATGATAAGTCCTCTGCTCTAAAGAATAAAATTAACTGTCCAAAAAGAGAAACGTATAAAAGTGTTTAACCAGTAGGTTTTCATTCAACTTTTTTAACTCTATATAATACAGCAATGAATAACAAAATTTCCTGAAATTGAGAAATAATAGAAGTTCCGGTTGGTCAATATAGTTTGAGAAATTTAGAAAAATTTATCCCTCGAAAAATCCAAATATTCAGTTAAAGCAGATAAAATTATAAATATAATTGTTATTGAAAGTGTAAAAAAATATACATGCATATAAAAGAAGATAATAGTGCAAGTTTTTTAGGGTTTGATAATCAAAAAAGTGAACCTAAAAATCCTTTGCTGAAGATGTTCGATAATTATTCCATTTCAATTAATTAATGTAAATTTTAATTTTGCTGATGGAATGTTATGTAAACATAATGATCATTTTCATCAAGTAACTAATATTATTGCCTTATTTATTCCTAATTCTGAATTAGGACACTCAATAATTTATGAACCAAAGCATCCAAGGATAATTACAATTTTCAGTAATATTCAAAATTTAGAATTACCTTTAACTGAGGAAAATAAAATTTAATTGAGTTCAATAGTGCTTGTGGAACACTTGTTTTAGAAATGGATGAATAAGTATTTCCTTATCAAATGATGAACCAAAATGAAAGGTATCAATTTTATTCATATCCTGCAAATGGGAAATAAAAAATAATAAACTTCCTATCAAGGGAACAGAAATTAATAATAATATTGGTGATGTCTGAATTAATCCTGATTTTGCACAACTTTATATGACCTTTTACATTATTAAGAAGTTGGAACTGATTTTTCTGCATATGGAGATAAATGTAGTATTAAACTAAATGATAATTATGTCTTGAAATTTTATGATCATGTTACAGTTAAAAAAGGAAATAATATTTTATATGGTATTGAACATCCTTTAAATTCTCATTCAACTCTTATATGTTTAACTTCTTCCCTTTCAAATGAGTGAAATATGGAAGATCATATTTTTAACAAAGGAAATTATAACTAAACAAAATGAACTTTTTTATCCATTAAAATTACTTGGTCGATTTTTTGAAGATTATAAAGAAATTACGTGAAAAGGTCATTTAACTGTTATTTTTACCGGGAGTTTGAGAAAAATCATGATGATTTTATTCCTTGTTGGACTACTGAAAATGATAATTATACACTTCCCAAAGGAGGTAAAATGGTTTTTAAATATATGGAAATTCATGCTCCTTTTGTTAAACATGAACCAGAATATTAACTTTAACTAGAATACAAAGGGCTTAAAAATCCAAAAATTCGAATTTCTTTCTTCATATGCCCAACAGTCGTATTCACTGATTTACAGGCAAAAAGATATTTTGAAGTAGATAGTTCTAGTTATTATAATTCTACAGAATTTCATATTCCTTACTTTACGTTTGTTTTATTACAAACTGATCGAATAAATAATCAAAATAATAGATTCTTCTTAATTCGATCATGTTAAATTACAAAGTATTTATGTTAAAAGTCGAAGAAATTAAGTTTTTCTTCATGAATTGTGGAATCTTTAGCCACCAAGTAACTTCCTAAAAGATTATGATTCCTTTAGGGAGTTTTAAGGAATAATCCAATTAAATAATGATGTAAATGCAAGTCCTTTCAATTTTATTTAAAATTTTCAAATTTATGCCATTAATATGACTCAAAGAATGAATGTTTTTATCACCCAAAAAGCAACAATAAGATTATGTGCATCCTTTAATGAGAATATTCCAAATGACATAATTGGATATTTTCTTATGTATGGTAAAAAGAATTTAACTTACCATTCTCAACATAGATTGCATACTGAAACTTTTTAGTTAAGTAAATGACAGAAAAATTAGAAATAATTAGATTGTTCAAATTTTTCTTTACATTTCTTTTTTAAATAATTTCAGAAAACTAGAGATGATAAACAGCGAAAACCTAAGTTCTTCACAAATTAAAACGTTTAAAGGCAGTAACTATTCCTCCCTTCAAGTGTTTTAATTTTTTTTTCTTTAATTTTTTTCTATATGAATAAAAATGTCCATGAGTGGTAGCACTGAAAAACTATTAACAGACCCTCACAATTAATGTAATGGTTCATCACAATTGTGTACCAATTTATCAGAACATAAGAAACTTAAATCTTATGCAATTTCAAACGTTGTACTTTTACCTACTAAATTTGAAGATAAAATAAAATTGGTTTTAGATGAGACATATAAAATCACTCTTGTAGGTCATTATTCTAAAATCTTTAAAAATGGTAGAGATAGTTTAGATAAAATGCAAATTTAAATTTTGTTTATTGTGGTTAGAAGACGAATATAGGTTTGCCTATTCATGTTAATGAATTTGAATATATTTTAAAAATTTTGTTTCTTTATTTAATTAAATCAAGATTTCCTTTACTATAGTTTTCTAACTTTCTTAAGTAGCTCAACTTTACTTGACATTTTTGTTTCCAATGTATTTATGTAGAATTAGAATTTGGATTTAGGGAAATGAGATATTTTGATTGGGGCAAACCGGGAAATTGGTTTCTTGGTCGGCATCCTGCAAATTTGGCTCAGAAATTCTCTTTGTCTCAGAACACCCTTAGATGGACTACTGAAAGGTAACCTCTTTTTCCACTGGTGTTAGTGTTTATTGATTTGACTATAAAGCCTTCCTACCATACATCAATCTGTTGTCAAATAAATTAAGGCATCTATGGAATAATTTTCCTAAACTCCTAGATTTTCAGATTTATGTGCATTGAAATTCTCACTTGCTGTATATAGAGTTAAGCCTGTCTGTCCATACTGAAAAAAGAAAGAAATTCACATGACTTTAGAATTTTTTAAAGTGTAGTTAAAAACAGGTAAGCATGCATGTCTGCTCAAGAATATCTACTCTCTCGACATTAATAAGAAATTTCAAAACACTATGTGCACTCTTTGATATTACAATGGTATGAAACTCACATGTAAATATCCATTGTAGTAAACAAAATGGAATAGCCTCATTTTGTTTCCATACAGAACTGTATGGACTAATTTCTCACATCGCAACAAAAGAGCAGAAAAAAGAATACCAAATTTTAGAAATGAGGTGTATTACCACCTATAAAGGAATATAATACATTGTTTATACACATGTGTTTATACACATGTGCTAACAGAAAAATATATGCACATTTGTTAAATTTATATGGACGAAACACACTGCCTAAGACGAATCCAATGTCCATATTGTAAACAAAACTTTTTTCTTTCCCTTCAGCACAGTCAAATTCTTGGTATCATAACCGGTTTTGCGTATATGCATAAGTTATAATGTGGTGTACTCAAGTATCAAAAACTTCAATCTGATTATGATACCAAATGTGTAATTCGAGGCCAAAAATTAAAAAAAAAAAGATATTAAGTATAGTAAATTTTTGAATGTAGCTTCCACCAGAGAAAGAAAAAAAAACGTTAAAGCAATTTGGTCATGCTGAAATTAAAAAGTTCTTCTGGTCAGATTGTCTAAGTCTGTGCATGTATTTTTTTCAGGAGCAAAATGGCACTCACGACGCAAGATGATAACACCTGCTTTCCACTTTAGCATCCTCGACAATTTCACTGAAGTGTTTGCTGAGAAGTCAGAAGTATTAGTAGACATTCTGAAGACGAAGGCTGATGGTGAAATATTCGACATTTATCCGTATATTACGCGCTGTGCTCTGGACATCATATGTGGTAAGAAGTTTGGTGCCTGTAAATCACTGGATAACAGCTTGCAGAACAGACAATAAGTTGTAATATGGAGTATCTGTATTGATGCAGTAAGAAGGACAGCAGAATTTTTAAATCTTACATGTAATTGCAACAAAAGAAATTCTTGTTTTATTTGAGTAATGCTCACACGAAATATGGGCAGTGCTCACACATAATACTTGCACATGCATTTTGAACAATGTCCTGACAATTACCTGGGAGTCTGCTTTCTACCAAGAACTCATAATAAAACGAATTTTAATATCTGGTGTAAATGAAAATGTTTCATTAAGTAGACTGAAAAGGAAGTGTGGCACAATCTTAGTAAGCACTTTTGTGAGTCAAAATTTACCATCTTAGAAGCATTTGCAGAGAATTTAGGAACCGGATTTTGAGTCTAGCAGATTTGAACATAGAAATGCCATACTGGAGCAGAGGATATATGCAGCATTTAAAACATTCTGATAATTAGTATTATGTATGATGTATGAAATGAAGCAAATTAAACAATACTAATGAAAAGTCTATGTGAAACTGTCTCTAGAACTGGGGTTCCTAACCAGTTGTTCTCCTGGAAAGCTTTGAGAACTATGGTACTTTGATGAAATGCTTTGTTCATTTTGAAGGCTAATTACACTTTAAAAAATGAGAAGAATTTCGGTTTTAAGTCATAACTAACACCATTAAACTCACAATAAAATTTAAAAAAATTATTATTAGTGTAGTCATTTAGTCTGAAAATATGAGCATGTTATTAATAGTTATTTGTGGAAAATGTATTCACCTCCCATGGAAAACCAGTGTTCTGCAGAACACAGTTTGGAAAACCCTACTCTAGAAGAAGGGAGAAGATTTTAAGCCTCAAATTATCTCATGTAAACATAGACAATTCGACAGCAATAGCCAGAACAGTGCTGACAAAGCTCAGATGGGAAGAAAAATATTGAAATTTAAAAAGATCATGAAGTACTTTTAGTAGATTTAAGAGTCAGTGATATTAGAAAAATCGCAGGCTCTAACAACTCAATAGTTAAACAAATGACGAAAGCAGACAGGATCAAGTTCAAAGTTTCTTATTTATCAATAGATATCTCGGTGAATTGATTGAACCCAACTTATCAGAAAAAACTTCGATATTCGTGAGAGTCAACAAATTGGAACTAGCCTGTCTACTGACTGAACACCTACAACAAGAAATGCCTGTCACGCAATCTGAAACTGAAGCATTACGCATCAGTCATATGACCAGAAGCCCTGTATGCCATGGAATGTCTTTCCATGAACCAGAGAGGTCTGATGGAGAAATTGGAAGTCAGAAAGAGGAGAATCCTCAGGAAGATCCTTGGCCCAGTAGAAGAAGCTGGGGAATTCAGATGGTGGCAACTCAGAGCTCTATGAACATATCAACTGGCTCTCTGACTGTGCAAGAAAAAGATGGGTAGCTTTCTATAGCCATGATGCAAGATTGCCTCCAAACAGGTTGACAGACCGTCTGTCTATTCACCTTCTGGCTAAACAAGAAGGTCTGCACCACAGAAACCGAGAAGGACATTAAAGAACTAGGAATAACTGATCTCCAAAACAGACAGTCTGTGAGAAACACCCTGAAGGAAGTCCGAGGATTTCAGGAAAATCCCTGAAGAAAGGGGACCCCCTAGACAGAAGAAAGGAAGGAGTTACACCGACAGAGGATGCGGCAATACTGGGCAAAGATCAAAGCACAACAGCTGAACAAGCGTGGTCCAAAGTACGCCCATTCGAAACAAGAAGAAGAAGAAGAAGATACACGTGCTACAAAAAGTTTTTCAAGTACTTGCGAGCCATCTCATTAGCTGTGCAGCAGAGGAAAAGCTGTTTGGCAACAAAGTTTTATAAAAATATTTAATCAATCAACTGATTATATTTAAAATTTCTAAGGGTCCATTTACTTTCCGCAGAGTACCTGACACTCGAGGCATATCTTAACAAGGAAATATATTTTCCTTTGACATAAATAGTCTTTGCTGTTTTGCTCGGAACCATCATATATTGGAAGTCTACACAACTAAGTGTGTGTGTGTGTGTGTGTGTGTGTGTGTGTGTGTGTGTGTGTGTGTGTGGCTTTGGCTTTTGTAACATACTGGAATGTCAGTAAGGTACAAATAACTTTCTACCTTTGAACTTTGGTAAGAAAATACTTGATGAATGCCATAATAGATAAGACAGAAAATGCACTGCCACCTGCAAGAAAAGCATTTCTGATAAAAAGAACAAATATAACTTTAATTGGTAGGATGTGTTTTCTGAAAGTATTTATCTGGAATATAACCTTTTACAGAAGTGGAAGTTGGATGATTAAGCAGTTCACACAAGGAGAGAACAGAAGTTTTTGAAATGTGATGCTGCAGATGGATGTAGGAGATTAGGTGGGTAAATCGAATAACTAATGAGGAGGATTGGAGACGAAAGGAATTATGGCACAATGCTGTTAAAACAAGGGATCGGGTGCCAGCACTCATCCACTTTTGCAGTGGAAGAAAGGGTAGTGCATTGACGGAGCTGTCATTTGTACTTATATGATTTATATGATTAGGTCTCCGATGTGATAATAACCGCGCGACCGGAATTAGCAGACACTGTAAGCAAAATTGTACCTACAGCTAAACAAATGGGGCATTACATTACAGAAGTCTTTAGGTAATTCAATACCCTGAGATTCACTGTGTCAAGAGTGTACCGAGAATACCAAGTTTCAGGCACTACCTCTCACCATGGGTACCACAGTGACCGACAGCAACCACTTAACGACTGAAAGCAACACCAACTAGGTAGAATTGTCAGTGCTAATAGATAAGCGACACTGTGTGAAACAGCGGCAGGAATCATTATGGGACGTACGAAGAACATATCCGTTAGGACAGTGCGGCACAATTTGGCGGTAGTGAGCTACGGCAGCAAACGACCGACGCGAGTGCCTTTGCTAAAAGTGTGACATCGCGAGTAGTCATCAGTTAGAACTCAAACAACTGGAAAATCGTCACCAGATTTCCGTTGGTAAGAGCTGATGGTGGTGTTCGAGTGTTGCACAGACCTCATGATGCCATGGACCAAAGTTGTCAACAAGGCACATTGGCTCCGTAATGGTGTGGGCTATGTTTACATGGAATGGACTGCGTTCTCTAATCGAACTGAAACGATCATCGGCTGGAAATGGTATGTTCGGCTTTTGGGAGACCATTTGTAGCTATTCATGGAAATCATGTTCCGAAACAAAGATGATATTTTTATGGGTGACAATCCACTGCGTCACCGGACCACAGTGGTTTGAGACGGGTTTGAAGAACGTTCTGGACAATTCGAGCGAATGTTTTGGTCACGCAGATGGCCCGACGTGTATGCCATAAAACATTCATGGGACATAATCGAGTGGTCAGTTCGTGTACAAAATTCTGCACAGCAACACTTTTTCAATTATGGTCGGTTATTGAGGCAACATGGCTCAATATCTCTGCAGGGATCTTCCACAGACTTGTTGAGATGATGCCACACTGAGTTGTTGCATTACGCTGGGCAGGTGTGACACGATGTTAGGAGGTATCCCCTGGCTTTAAAAAATGGTTCAAATGGCTCTGAGCACAATGGGACTTAACATCTGTGGTCATCAGTCCCCTAGAACTTGGAACTACTTAAATCTAACTAACCTAAGGACATCACACACATCCATGCCCGAGGCAGGATTCGAACCTGCGACCGTAGCAGTCACGCAGCTCCGGACGGAGCGCCTAGAACCGCGAGACCACCGCGGCCGGCCCCCTGACTTTAATCACTTCATTGTATAGTGCTACAATGTTTATACAAAGAAGGGATGGATTATTAGGAAACACACTAAGCCAGCAAGGCGAAATGTAATTATCAACTGTTTTCGACTGATGAGTAACTCTGTTTAGGGTTATGTCCACGTGATTGTACAGTATTTTCGAAATACTGAAAAAAATAGATGACAGATATCACATTGTCTTTACGTTCGACTGTTTAAAGAAACTATTCCAAATAAATATCTTTTATCGCACTTGCGGAGCAGTCATATATCTAGAAAACTTCCAAAGTCTGAGAGATATTCTTCTGAATTAAACTTAGCAATAATCTAGCTCACTGAGCGCTATTTTTGCGCTCCTGGTTTAGTTCTTTTTAGTAATTTTGAGTTCGGGTTGAGTGTGTCTTTACCCTTTCATCGCCGGCCGCGGTGGCCGTGCGGTTCTGGCGCTGTAGTCCGGAATCGCGGGACTGCTACGGTCGCAGGTTCGAATCCTGTCTCGGGCATGGGTGTGTGTGATGTTCTTAGGTTAGTTAGGTTTAAGTAGTTCTAAGTTCTAGGGGACTTATGACCTAAGATGTTGAGTCCCATAGTGCTCATAGCCATTTGAACCCTTTCATCATTCGCCATGTTTTAACGCCTGGTGGCTGATATGGTACTGAATGCAAGAGGGTTTCGAGGTCCTGAAATTGAGTGTGATCACTAGTAATTCACATTCGAAAGAGGCCAAAATGACATAAAATGAAGTGTTGGAAATTGCCAGTGAACAATGAACCAGCTTTTCATCTAAGCCTTTTGAGAAGCCCCAGTAACCTTGTTTATACCAAAAAGGACTTCGTGAGCCAGTAAAAATACCACATGTAAGAAAGAGCTCAGAAGACCAATGGGAGGCTCTCCAATAGATTCCAAGAGAAGCTGCCGATCAGAGCCTTGCCAGAAAAGTAAAATGGCATAAGAAGAAATGATGAAGAAACTAGAAATATGATGCTAACGATGTTGTAGTGGACAAACGAAAGGCATTTGTGAAGTATCCGTCAACAAGGAAACGGAACGACAAAATAGAACGTCATAGGAAAAAAACTATCGCTGAAGGAGAAATATGCACAAAATACAGACTTGGTTGGGACGATTTTGTGGCCCTTTTATAACATAATATTCAAAGGTCCAAACCACAGATGTTTAAAATTTTTAAAACGCTGAACTGCGAGAGAAAGGATGTGAAAGTGAATCAGTTTATTTAAACGGCTGCAATACTTTCAAAATTTATGGCCTCAAACTTCAGAGCCTCATACAGGTCAGCTCTCAGGGAGCTGTTCAAGAGACACCATGTCTAAGTGTGAACTTATAAATAATGAACAAAATAAAAATTTCTAACCCTCAGAAGATTCGATTAATCTTGAGAGCTGTACTGAGTTAATTCGCATTCCCATCTTCAAGAAAGGAAATCTGAAAAACAGTGATAACTACCGATGAATAAGCTTACTGAACAAGGCTTATAAAATTTTTGCCATTATCATGATACTCTGGCTTTCGAAAAGAAAACTCGCAATGATGGATATTGATGATTGGAAAACACGAGGAATTCAGTCAAGAAACACATAGTGCTTTCGTCGATTTCAAAAGAACTTTCGTTAAAGTCAACAGAAACGAATTATTACAAACTCTAGAAGATCATCAAGTTCCCCAGCAACTGAAGGATGATAAATTCAGACATCAAATTTAATCTCTCTCAAGGATGAGGACAAATCACCAGAGCGAGGCGGAATACAGGTAGAAGTACCACAACGATCCGGCTTTTCACCAATCTCGCCTATTTTTTGTATGAAAAAAATCATTCAAGAGTGGAGCTAAGTGGCATACGGCTTCATTCAAATCAACAGCACGAGGAAAAATTAAACAATGTTCTTTGACTATTGGCCAGCAGACCCTGTCTGGTGTTGCTCGACTGCCTGATGCAGTTCTTTCCCTGAGACAGAACTTCGACCAATCGTGCTTCTTTGTGGTGAAGACGAGAAGAAATGAGCAGGAGAACGCTAACACCTAGTCCCACAGCGAAGAAATCGCCGACTCGGCCGGGAATTGAAAGAGGGACCCCACGTTCTGGAGGCAGCGATACTAACCAGTAGACCCGAGTTGCAGTAAAACAGCCACACAAAATCAAGTTGCTTCACTGTGTGCCATCAGAGGATGACCTGCAGCGTTCTCTGGACATTTGACAGATCATATCCGAGAAATACAGCATGGAAATTACCACCGAAAAAACAAAGTAGGATCTGTGAGGAAAATTAAATATTGGAGATAGCAAACGTATTCGCATATTTAGGCTGCAAACGGTCCTCCCCGGAAAGAAGTTGATCCAGCTGAAGAAAACACCAGGTGTACAAAAACAATGGGAGTCATTAATAAGGTAACGAAACCTTCTCTTCTCCAGAAGCACACCAGAATACGCCTGTGACACGCTAAGGCAGCGAAGTCTGGCCAATAAAGGCAAAAAAATGCGAAAAGGTTACCAGACTATGAAATGAAATGCTGGAAGCAAATAAGATCACGTAATACATGAAGATGTATTGCGGGAACTTAAAATGGAACCCGTCATGCATTATATACAGAACTACCGAAACAACTGGAGAAATCATTTACAGCGAATGAGTTCAAAGAGGATCCGAAAATCGATGCTATACTAACATGCCAATGGTGTAAGAGCTCAAGGTCGACCAGAGAAAAGATGGCAGGAGGACTTCTAGAGGAAACCGTGCCAGCTCAACAGACCCAATTCTCGGAAGGAAGATTATTGTAAAGATTAGGGTTATTAAGAAAGTTTTAGTGTTCAACTCATTCGGGTACCTACTTACTTTATCAGAATGGGCATAGAACTTAGGTTTGAAATGTAGCCCATGTAAAATACAAGCAGTCTTAGTCGCTCGTAAAACGCTGGCTGCTCCCCAGTTCGGAGAATCTCTTCCACGCTTAGTCCTCAATAGCAAAGAAATCACCTTCTCTTCTTATGCAAAGTATTTGGGGATAGTTCTGGACCATCACCTATACTGGACTGAACGCTCGACTACAGTCTGTGATAAGGTGTCAGCATCACTTCATTCATTATAGAAATATAAGAAAGTATTTCCTCTCGAGCTTAAAAAGGAACTTGTGGATCCACTAGTACTCCCCGATCCTTGATTAAGATGATCCTATTCTCTGAAGATTTTTCTATGATAGCTCACGTCAGCTGTAACTGGCAATCAATGCTATTGTGCGATACATTTATGATGTACGCTATTTCGACCAACTACTCCTGCCTATGAACAATTACCATGACTATATGCCGATGAGCGTAGACATTATCGTAAGCTGTATTTGCTGCATCATCTTCTCAATTAATGCATTCCTCTCTGTTTATCTTCAATCCTTACGCTACTGTCTGAACAACACAACAGAAATACTCGTTCTCAACAAAGTAGTATCATCTTCGTACCACTAAACCATCCTGCCATGTTCTCTAGATAATTTTCTGTATCAGGAACCCAATTTTGAAATAATCTTTGTCATAACGTTCGAGAATTTAAAATCCTTTCAAACTTCAAAATCGCTAACGGCTCACATTCTAGCAAATACCGTATTTTGCGACCTGTAAGATTCACTTATTTCTTCCAAGAACTGCCTGCAAATTTCAGGTGCCTCTTATATTTGAAATTAATATAAAAATGTCCAGTGTTTCATTTAAAATTCCTGCTAGTCTTAAAAATGGCCATATATTCGATGCCGCAGGAAACCTATCTCTGTCTGGCAACATTGGATTCAACTCGCAGCAGCAGTGTACCGATGCGACGAACAAGAGTTGCAGGGATTCAGAAGCTTGCTAACACTGTCTCCCTCCGCTCCCGCCATCATAAACCCAGAACACTGTCTAACTCATCATACGCCATTGCAGCCTACGGTGCCAGAAACTTGAACTGAAAGTGATGTGTGTTATCGGTAACAGTACAATACTCTTGTTACTAGCTAGTTTCGTAATGGAAAACAAGTAAAAGGGGTTCATATGATACGGGCAATAAATTGAAAGTAATAGCATGTGCAGAAGAACGTTGAAACAGAGCAACTGAGAGGCATTTCGGCTCTTCACCAACAGAAAAAACCATTCGCGGCTGGCGGACTAGTAAAGAAGAACTGACAAAAATGAGGAAGACTAAACGTGCAAAGAAAGGACGGAGTGCAAAATGGTCAATACTAGAAGATGACACATTGAAATGGATTCAAGGAAACCGTCAAAATGGCCCTGGAATTAATACAAAACTGATTCACAGAGACGCTCGTAAGCTAACGCTACAGTGGAACTTAACAGAGTTTCAAGGTGGAGTTGATTGGTTCTACAAGGCGAACCAAAAGCAAAATTTCTCAGGAAATGTCGGAATAGTTTGAAGAGAAAACATCTTTCTATTGCTTTATTATTCAACATCGAAAGAAGATTAGTACTACGCCTAATAGCGAATATGGACGAAGTTCCTCTGACAGTTGATGTGCCTAGCAATATAACTGTTACCATGAAAGGTGCTAAAACTGTAATTGTAAAAACAGGTAGGCATGAAAAAAGAACTACACTGTTGCCCTTTGATGCTGTGCTGACTATTCTAAACTTATTCCAATGATCATTTTCAAGGGCAAAACAGTGCCAAAACCTTCTAAAATACTGCCAGGTGTTGTTCAAATCATTCAAATGGCTCTGAGCACTAGGGTACTTAACATCTCAGGTCATCAGTCCCCTAGAACGTAGAACTACTTAAACCTAACTAACCTAAGGACGTCACACACATCCATGCCCGAGGCAGGATTCGAACCAGCGACCGTAGCGGCCAGATGTTGTTGTTCACGTACATGACAAGGGATGGATGGACCACTCTTGTGTGAAATTACGGCTTAACGGGCTGCAGAGAGAAGGAAAGATGCTTTATTGAAGAAGTGTTCCCAACTTGTAGTAGATCAGCTAAGCAATAATTTGAAAAATTCTGTGAAAGAGAAACTGAAACAGGGAAATACACAGCTTGCTGTTATTGCGGGAAGACATACTTCATAACTGCAATGTCTTCATATCTCGTTAAATAAACCATTTAAAGTGCATTTTGGAAAGCAATGGAATGGATGGATGATGGATGAAACACAGTATGAATTCAAGCCGAATGTAGCTTTAAAACTATCTACAATGAAACAAGTGTGCCAGGGGATAAAAACAGTCGTGTTCTAAAGTGAGAGAAGACATTATTGTTAAGTATTTCAAGAAGTGTGGCATAAGTACCGCTCTCGGTGGTAGTGAAGACCGTCTTATATATGAACAGAACAACGAAGATGACGACGACGACGAAGAAGAAGATGAAGAAGAATATTCAGATGTTGATTTCAGTGATTTTAAAGAAGACTTTTTCTTAGTCTGGACTTGCAATCTAATAACAAAAACTGTAGAAGTGCTATATTTTTAAAAAATTACTTAAAAATTAAGGTGTATCTTATAGTCTATAGTGTTTTATAGTCTGTAAAATACGGCAGATATGTCTTCTTCCAGCTCACTTTCATTAGCCCTTTCTTCCCCACCATTGTTCCCTCTCCTTGTTTACAGACTCTCTATTAAAATACTTCTTTCATAGCAGCCATTGTTACTTCCACTTCAAAGTCTCCTCTTTCATTATCCTTTCCACTTCTTCTAATAACAAACAAGGCTTCAAAAAAGCTAATCTAATCAGTATTATTCTTAATGTCTTCATTATTTTATTATTGTTATTAGTGTTTTTACTATTATTATTATTATAAATTATTATTTTTGTTAATAATGCAAATTATCGTTTCTCACTTTGTTATGTAACAACTAAATTAATATCAGTCTTAATTCCTCCATTATTTTATCATTGTCTTATCATTACTGTTATTATTGCTAATTATTATTTTATTACTACTGAAAATTACTATTATTGTGACTGCTACATAATATTTTTGTATGTGTTTTGCGTGGTCAGATGTAAGAAATGCCCTTAAGGTCCTAATCTGTTCAAGCTAATTAAGTAATAAGTAATTAAATAAAATAAATGTGACAGTGTGCCCATTCTGTCTCAACGATTGATTCAGTATTAGGTTTCCCACTTTCCTGCTAAACACAACATAGATCAGACTTTCTCAAAGGAAGTGTTACGACGCTGTACTGTGTACCATCGTCCAGTAGACCACTATATGAAATTTTGTTCTATCCAGAGTTTATAGTATAGTGACGTTACCTTTTAAGAGTCAGATAGAACAATCACTAACCAGTTTCATGACAGTTTGAACATGTTAACACCTTAGTGGTGACCGTTTGTCAGTTAGGATTGTTGACAATTCCAGCAATGGTAGAAATCTGGAACAGTGGCAAGCTAACTCCTCCCACTTAGTGAAAATAAGGACACCCTGGTGACATGGTCATTTTCAGTGTTTTATCCAGAGTTTATAGCATAGTGTAGTTACCTTTTCAGAGTCAGATGGAATAATCATTAACCTGTTTCATGATAGTTTGAACATGTCAACACCTTAGTGGTGACCGTTTGTCAGTTAGGATTGTTGACAATTCCAGCAACAGTAGAAATCTGGAACAGTGGCAACCTAACTCCTCCCACTTAGTGAAAATAAGAGCACCCTGGTGACATGATCATTTTCAGTGTATACACTCCCATAACAAAGTGGTCTAAAACTTTTAATTAAGTTTGTGGAAGGAAGGACTTGTTATTCGTAAACAGTGTTCATTCCCTGGTATATGTGCGGAGTTAATACGAGTTAATCACAACTTACAGGTTTAGTTCGCTAGCGACGGTAGCTACTTAAAAGACTACCGTCAAGCATCGAAAGATGAGTGAATACGAGCATGCAGCCCTATCTGCTATAAATATTTTCATCAGCAGATCCATCACTAGTATAAAGCACAAGAAATTCCTTGATTTGTGTAATTCAGACCTTGCATAAAGAAATGGCCCAGTCCTAACAAATGGCTGATTATAATGTGTTATCAACAAAAATTGACACAATAGAATTGTTCTTAAAAGGCCTGCTAATGTGTTTCTTTCACTCAAAATGTACACTTCCACTCCAATTGCGTTGTTACTATATTTTATCATGAGCAGACGTTTGCAAGTATAAATAGTGCTTATATCTTAGTTTAAAGTGTCTTTACGATCGTGATATCACTTCAAGTTTCGACACAGAATCTAGAGCCACCTTCTAACATAACTTTATTTGAAATAATGATTTTGTGCCACATAAGAGAACATTTGACTATATTTAGACTACAGATTGTGTACCGTGAATGTATAAATAGGCCAATAAGGTTCTCACAATTCCTGGTACGTTTGGGGTAGAGCAAAAGTTATGTCATCCGAAATTAAATGTTGTTCCTGCCAGATTTTTCCTATAAATAACGATGAGAAAGATGCTATCTGCTCTGTTCGACAACTATTTGCTAGAGGAACTATTATTACCACATGCATATCGTTCCCACACTGAATGAATGTTTTATGAAATACGTTTTGCTGCTTCAGCTCTTTTTCACTAATATTTATCTGCACCTTGCGCCTCGACAGCATGCTACCATCATCAGGTGCATTACAGTTACACGTACATTAACCTGAAGTGTGATTCGGATTATACGCTGGGTCTGGTAATTGAGTTATGTAACAAAATTTAACTCTGTACGGAAAGATTCTTCTATTCAAATGAGAAAAATATGTTCTTCATTTTACAGAAACGGCGATGGGAACTTCCGTTAACGCACAGAAGAATCTCGAGTCTGCTTATGTGACTTCAATATACAGGTAATCTTATTTACCCCAACGGTAATACATCGCCATTCTACTTACTCTCTTGCTCCAAACGTGGAAAGATCTTTCTACCTTCTGTTTCAATTCATTTACTCCCAAAATTTGCAGAATAAATAATAAAAATAGTATTCATGATAATAATTATACTAAGCTGGAAGTATACGCTTATTTACTACCAACTGATCTCCAGTTCACATGGGGGTACACGTGATAAACCAAAAACGTTCGAAACTAACGAACTCATTTGGTAAAACGAAATGTGTATATATGCCAATTCGACAAATTATGATCCAGGAACATAAACATTTCACCTAGCTACTATAGCGTACTAATTTCACAGTCCCTTTATTTTGCATAACCGTGATGCATATGGTGAAACATGATTGTATGTAGTTGTTGATCTATTGATCTACTACATTCTCAGACATTCTTCATCAAATAATAGGTGAATATTCGCACTGAGATGTAATATATTGTCACAATGTAGGATTTTTATTTACCGTCACCCATTTATCACAAACAAGCCTCATAAGGACGCAAGCTAACTCATATTGGGGTTGACAACATTTGTAGCTTTTGGACTGATACAGAAATTCAGTAATTCTATCCGGCAATATACCAAACAAACATTATGCCGCTAGACGTAGCTGTACACAACATTTACGAGAAAATTTTATTGATCTTTAGTTAATAATGAGGCATAAAAAGTCCATATTAACCACTTATTTACCTTCTCACATAAAAGTAATTTATACATTCTGTTATCTAGTCTGTCCTAGTCAAACTAAGTACATATCAACCTGAAATGATAGGATTGATGAACTTGTAATTACTTTGTAAATACTGGAAAGAAAGTAAACAATGTGTTAATTGAAAAGTTGTAAGACTGGACAATGAAGTCAAGTAAGTTAAAAACATGTAAGGTTTCTACTGTTGGAGATGTTGGATAACTGTCTGTATGCAGTCACAATCAGGAAACATACTTTTTTTCTTCCACTTGCTTAGTGTTTAGATTTAGCTGTTGTTTATAAATTCCTTACTTTCTCTTTATTAAAAGAGCTACGATGTTGAAGCCACTAATATAAAATGAGGTACCAGTGGATGCAGGCGTTCAAGATATCTGCAATTGATTTAAATTTTTTCTAGTGCTGTTTCCTCCATATAATGATATTTATAAAGAAGTTAGATATTGGGGTGTTATTGCACGATGATTTTAACTTAATGTCATTAAGAAAAAGAGCCAGTATCACAATACATCCCTTAATTTTTGTAATTTCACTTCTTTATCTAATTACGTTCACCACATTCGTCATCAACTTTCCAGTTACCATAAACCATCTAAACACAACATGAAAAGAAGATTTTTCGATGTAAATTAGTATTCCACACTATGCAAGGAATAAGAACCTAAGTAAGCCAATGCTGACAGTGTCACACAAAAAAAGTAAATGTAACCTAAAGAGATACAAAGTACTGAAATTCTCATACAGCAATGCCGGTGCGAAATTTAACTTGAAAATTTTCTAACTTCACTAACTCAATCAGATAGACGATTATACTTACAAGCTCTCCTTTCACGTTAACAGAGTTTAACATTTATCGCTATAAAGTACAGAGCAGTCACTGATGTGATACAGTGTTTGTATGCTTCAGGTCTCATTTTGATCAGGTTATGGCTGTTGCTGAAACGCTTCGTGTGGAACAATAAACCCGTTGGATGGAGACAGATTCTGGGTGTAAGCGGTCGAGAAAGTGGACGGCCGACTTCCTTGAATAACTTCCACTCCAGCTGACCATAGTATTACAATACATCATGACAAAAACTAACCTCCTCGAAATGCTCGTCTATTGGATATCAAAACACTTTAGTAGTAAAAATCATTCTGGATAGAAATTGACCTCTGACCGTTGGGTTACCTACATGCAGAGGTAGGGCTGAGACAAGGAGAACAATGGGATGCTGTATCACATTCTATACAAACCACACAGCTGCATCCAAAAAACACACACATGTGCGTACTGCGCTTTTCAACTCCATCTTCAATCAGACCTTTTTCTTGAGCATAGGCCACAGAGACAGCTTATGAGGCAAAACACATACATACATACACACACACACACACACACACACACACACACACACGAATATCTTTCTCTCCCAATCATAACCCTGCATTTTACTGCCATAAAAAGTGAAAAGGCCAATCAGTATGAACACCAGAGCTGCCGTGTTGCTCTGCTACTTTGATCTCTAACCCCGCTACATCATCTTTGCTCTGATAGTTCGATCCCTGACAGCCTCTCCACTGCCTTGTTCTTGTAGTTCGATCTCTGACCCATACAGATGTGACAAAGGTAGTTGAGCTGATGTCTAGTTCTCAACAAATATATAAGTTCCCTATTCCAACTATAGTGCTTACTTCACCATCGAACATGAAGTGTATATCACCTTTTGCTGATAATGTCAATTTACATTGCTTTGTAGTGGAAAATCTATGCAGCTCAATTTGACATATATACTCTCTAGTCGATTTATTATCATCATATAATACCTTGTCAAATGTGCTAAATGGTACAACGATTTTCTCAGATTTATTTCGAATATCAGTTGTATCTTTTGTTACTTCGGCTACAACCGATACATCATTCCCTGTTTTTTAAGAACAGGTTCAAATGGCTCTGAGCACTATGGGACTTAACATCTGAGGTCATCAGTCCCCTAGAACTTAGAACTACTTAAACCTAACTAACCTAAGGACATCACACACATCCACGCCCGAGTTAGGATTCGAACCTGCGACCGTAGCGGTCGCGCGGTTCCAGACTGAAGCGCCTAGAACCGCACGGCCACACCGGCCGGCCAAAGATCAGGTCTCAGCATACTCAATGATTGGAACTTGCTTGCCTGGCACTGGACGTCTCACAATGATGTACACAGCCCTTGCTGCACACCTGAAAGATCCTGTGTGACATTCAAGTTTAGAGTTCGTTGATCATGGTGCAGCGTATGTGGTCACTGGAGCCTTCCTCCCCAGTACTGGAACCTGCACCCAGTCAGACAACATAGTTCTGTCATATATAAAACACCCAGCCCTTCCATTTGATCAGGATTCCACAGATATAGTAATTCTTACGTAATGATTATTTAAGAAATGAATTCAGCTTAATTTTTAACTTATAGTTTCCTGAAGGATCAAGAGGGCGGAGCAGGTATTCAGAGACGGAACTATGAGAACAAATGTTGCGGAAAGACGTCGGCGACTAAACTCACAGTGCAAGGTGGAGGCTGCGGGGTGCATAGAACAAACTCCTTTGTAACGTTTCCGTCGGTCAGGAATCAGGCTTAAAGAACAAAGATGGCAGGGAAGGTGGTAAGACAACGAACTAAAAGGACAAAAATGGGGCGGCAGTGGTCAATATCGACATAGTGAAACTATCTTAGGGATCAGAGACCAAAGATGGGAGGGAATGGAAACAGATATCAAACTACAAGAAATGAAAGTGGCGCTGAAGTGTTCAGGGACCGAATTAGCAGAGTAAGAAGGGTGTTCTGGAATGCACGTAACAGACTAACTTAGTAATATCTTTGGGGGTTCGAGATTGAACTACAAGAGCGTAGAAGGCAGATAAGAGGATTTAAATAGGAAGTAGTTGAGCATGGGTGGGAGAGGAGGCGGCAGAAATCGAACAAACAGAGCAGGAGGGAGCCTCTGTGTTATATAGAACAACGTACTAATGTAATATCCATGTGACAAGAGTCTGAACTACACGTGCAAGAATGCCACCGATTACAAGTGATACGTTGTGTCAGCTCCAGAGATTAAAAATTGAACTACGAGAAAAAGATGGGAGAACAGGGATCATAGATCAAACTACGGGAGCAAAGAAGCCGGAACACAATGTTAGAATTTGCATAGAACGAACTATGAGAACAAAGATGGTGTTGCTTTTTACGGCAATAACGAACTGGGTTGTGACTGAGAGAGCAGTTTGCGTGTGTACGTGTGCGCGCGCTCTTGTTTGTGTGCATGTGTGCGTGTGCGTTGAATTAGAAGCTCTCTGGCATTTTCCCAAGAAAGGGCGTGGCTTACTTCAGAAGGAATTGAAAAATGTGAAGAGTAAAGTGATGGGCTGTGGTGGGGAGAGCAAAATTGTTTACTTTGGCTTTGAAGCTCTCTGACTGACCTACTTCCTAAAAAGTTTAGCTTATGAAAATGGGGCGTGACTTAGGAATGTTGGGAGGTGAGGGGAGGGGACAGGGAGGGAAGGGGAAGCAGTCGAGGGCTGGAGGATGGAAGAGGAGCAGAGAGGTTCTTCTCACCCGCGGTTCTCTGAAGCTTCACTTGGATTTGATCCACTACAGTGCTACTCACAATACAGGTCATCTTAAGTTCGCTTCGGCACAGCGTTGTACTTTACTAGGTTTGCTATAATTGACATAAATGTTTGCTGAACATTAGAAGATATTTATTTGTTTTGGTTATCAATAATACTGAATGATTTAGTACCACTAGTTCTGGTCACATATTGTTAAATTACGTATGGTAAGAATAGCTCCATGTAATTTACCAGTAAAGTATTTACACCACTATCACCAAATGCTCCACATTACACTCCACTCTCCGTCGTGAGAAGTATATACACCGAATGATCACACATGAGCTACAGTGTAAATATTTCCATGAGGAAAGGTGTGAGTCTAAGGGAATTCAACAATTTTTCCAGTTAGGGCACACGAATCACTAGTATCTTATATTACTTCCGCGTGATTTATGTACTATTTTATGAGAACAGTTGTGTTACAAGTACTACATCATTTTCGTTATTTTATTTCAGAGTCGGAGAAATCACAGTTCGGAGAATACTTAGCCCGTGGCTGCAGAGCGATTTCGTTTTCCGGATATCTCCGTCAGGAAGGGAGTTCTATAAGCAGCTTAAAGTACTACATGGATTCTCCCAAAAAGTAAGTTTACTTGCGTCTAGCAGCATCGATATGCACGAAAAATTGTAAATAATATCCGTTATTATGAAGAAGAACAATTGGAAGTCATCTATGGTTGTCACAGATGTATGACCTGGACTCTCGCATTGATCCACAGAACGGGGTAACGGCATTGATCAAGTCAGTGGACTGCCATTCTGGAGTATCAGCAGTGTTCAAACCCTGTCCGAAATTCTTTGAGCAGGTGCCAGTAAAACACAATTAATTATCGTGTGGTTATTACGAAAATGACGATTCCGATATCCTGTCTCAGTCTGGGATGTGCCCTGTCTGTAATGACCTCGTCACCTACGAAGCGTTAAACGCTAATCTCTTTTACGTGTGCACAATACGATTATAACGGCCTAAGAAATTTGAAGAAGTCGGATTTTTGCCACTTGTTCACTAATGTCGATCACTATTACTCCTAACAGCGTATCGTCATAAATTTTCATTCAGTTGGTTGCATATGATTCTTCTTTGATTTTGAAAAATAGGAATGAGGTCGATCCTCACTTACGCTTCGGAGTGAGCAGTGGCTCACCATTTATCAAACAGTTAGGGATGCTGTTTAAAACTACTGACACTGAATCTGGCTGATTTAATACTAAATGTATATAATACATGAAGGCAATCACAAACACTGAGGTAGGAAACAAGGCTAGAAGGTAACTGATTGATGGATAACAACTCCAACTAAGCGAACAAGATTCACCGCCCTGTATTAATTATACTAACATCAAAAAAAGTTTTGCATCATCCCGGTTTCCAGAACTCCTGAAGATAGACGTTGACTGTGGATATTGTATCACAGACACAGTCTCTTTGACTGTTCAGAGACGTCACTAAACCCGCCAAAAGATATAAACAACCATGCACGAGCAGCGCCTATTAGACGGAGGGGGTCCGACATCCGATCAGTTCAAGTCATTCCACCAGGAAGGAGGTACGCCGGTCGGAGTGGCCGTGCTGTTCTAGGCGCTACAGTCTGGAGCCGGATGACCGCAACGGTCGCAGGTTCGAATCCTGCCTCGGGCATGGATGTGTGTGATGTCTTGAGGTTAGTTAGGTTTAAGCAGTTCTAAGTTCTAGGGGACTGATGACCACAGCAGTTAAGTCCCATAGTGGTCAGAACCATTTTTTAAGGAGGTACAAGGGTCGTGCTGTCTGTAGTTCAACCATACCTAAACGGTCAATACCGCGGTTCAGTCACGTCCGCATTGTTACTTTCGGCCAAGAAGGGCTATAAACAAGGGAAGTGTCCAGGCGTCTCGGAGTGGACGAAAGCGATGTTGTTCGGACATGGAGGGGATATAGAGAGACAGGAACTGTCGATGACATATCTCGCTCAGGCTGCTCAAGGGTTACTACTGCAGTGGATGACCTCTGCCTACGGATTATGGCTCGGAGGAAACCTGACAGCAACGCCACCAAGTTGAATAACGCTTTTCGTGTAGCCACAGGACGTCTGTTACGACTCAAGCTGTGCGCAATAGGCTGCATGATACGCAACTTCACTCCCGACGTCCATGGCGAGGTCCATCTTTGCAACCACGACACCATGTAGCGCTGTACAGATGGGCCCAACAACAATCCGAATTCACCGCTCAGTATTGGAATCACGTTCTCTTCACCGATGAGTGTCGCATATGCCTTCAATCAGACAACCACTCTGAGTGATCTACGGCGAATCTCCGTTGAGGGCTGGGATTATCTGGGCCAACAGTGCACTGATGAACTTGTGGACAGTATGCCACGATGAATACAGGCATGCATCAATGCAAGAGGACGTGCTACTGGGTATTAGAAGTACTGGTGCGTTTACAGCAATCTGGACCGCCACCTCTGAAGGTCTCACTGTATGGTGGCACAACATGCAATGTGTGGTTTCCATGAGCAATAAAATGGGTGAAAATGATGTTTATGTTGACCACTATTCCAGTTTTCTGTACGGTTTCCAGAAGTATCGGAACCGAGGTGGTGCGATACTTTTTGATGAGTGTATTTCTTTAGAAACGTCCGGGACAAAATGCTTATAGATGAAATCACACTATATGGTTCTAGAGATGGTTCTAGAGACCTTTTCACGTCCCAGCCCTCTATGACGAATGAAAACTTGTACCAAGGCCAGAATTCAAACCAGGGTGTCCGCTCACTGGGCAGATGCGTTAACTAATACACCATTCCGGCACAGTGGCTTTGCACATCTGCACAGACTGCCACAGCGTGCCTCCTTCTTCAATCCAAATTCGCATTCACTTGGCATGCCCTCTAAACTCGAACATTGCAGAGGCTCTCGAACTGTATTGGCACCTTTCGATCGCACGAAATGGGGGATCCTGCCTGAAATCCAGGCGCGGGTGCTTTAATGAAATGGATCTACATTGTTCCAGAGATCTTTCCAAGTCTCAAACATCTATTATGTACATATGTAGACAGAAGCGAACAGAACAGCAAAGTGAGCTGAGGCATGAACGGGAATTTGGACTTAGGAGGAAGGCTTGCTAGAGTAGTCTACGCAACGCCACAGTGACAGCGTGGCGTAATGGTTAGAGCGTCTCCTTAGAGAACAGGAGACGTGGGATTAAACTCGAACTCTAAACTCGAACATTGCAGAGGCTCTCGAACTGTATTGGCACCTTTCGGTCGCACGAAATGGGGGATCCTGCCTGAAATCCAGGCGCGGGTGCTTTAATGAAATGGATCTACATTGTTCCAGAGATCTTTCCAAGTCTCAAACATCTATTATGTACATATGTAGACAGAAGCGAACAGAATAGCAAAGTGAGCTGAGGCATGAACGGGAATTTGGACTTAGGAGGAAGGCTTGCTAGAGTAGTCTACGCAACGCCACAGTGACAGCGTGGCGTAATGGTTAGAGCGTCTCCTTAGAGAACAGGAGATGTGGGATTACAATCTCGGCCTTGGTAAAAATTTTCATTCGTCGCTTCACTCTGCATACATGCGTTGTTTACAGGTGGATCGAAAATTTCTCGCATCTCTGCAGGAGCTATGTCCTACTAAGAAGTAAGTGGATTTAGCCGATCCTTCTTACTACTCATAGAGTTAACAGCTAAGTATTCGCTACCTTACAGGTCATATTATTTGTAACGGAGCTAAAAGTAGAAGGAGCACTCATGCATACCACCTCCATGAGTGTCTTTTTGTCAATTGAAAGAGCCGCTTCCGAAGAAACAACGAACTATGCAACACACAGCATCCTACAACATCTAACGAGATCGATAGATCGACATTTATATATTTCCATTAGATACCGGGATACATCGGCGTAAGGGCAATTGACACGCTGACCCTCTTGATAAAGATAGCAGTCTACTTGCCCCCACTATGATATTCCTTTCAGACGGTGATTAGCATCGACAGCTTGCAATTACTGTGGAAGAGGAACGATCATCATTATACAATGTGGAACTTGGCCCCGGACTATGTAACAGCACATACCTCATACGCAATGGCTTTCTAATTCTTCCCTTCATCGGAAGGTAACTGTCACGGGAGGAAAAGCTATATGCAGGAATCAAACCTGTAATGTATTTGAAAAACCGTTGTTGTAAAATGAATGTCTAATGATACATAAGTCTGTATTTATCACCTGACAGGTTTCTTTACCTCTTACATTACGGATAAGCTTCACTGTGAACGACACAATGTTCTTTGCCTTTGTATTCATGAAAACAACGTATATAAATTTTAATTGTAAAAGTTTCGCTGTGCATATGTCTTACAACTTAGCCTCAGATTTCCAGTCATGTACTTGGTTGTATGGGCTATTTGCCGCGTTTATTTGGAATAACAATTTTAAAAATATTAGTGGAGGGTCTGGCTGATAAGATAGCATAATGGGTCTCAAGTTTACGGTTTTCTATGAAGCGATCAGTAACCCGTCGCACTCGTTTGACGATAGCAACTCTGCTGTATTTACTAATTTTGTTTGCGTTTCTCTTTATACTAGTTTTGTTAAGCACAAAACGATCTCGGCGGTGGATTATGGTTTTATTTAGATCGGTGAAATGGACAGAGACTTTGCTCACGCCTTCTGTCCAGCGTCATTTGAGACTAGAGCCGGTGTGCAGTGTACAGCTACTGGAAGAGCGCAGACCTGCAGCCCCGAGCCACCATCTGTGACTGTCAGCACGAACCATATCTCCAGCACAATACTCAATCTTAAGAATAGAATTTTCTTGTTTAGTGTACTTACAGCAATTGCAGTTCTCTCGGCATTTCGTTCCCGTTTCTGTAGTGCTTAACTTACCAAGCCGTCTGTCACATTGTTCATCATCTTCGTCTTTTTCTCCTATAAAAACTAAGCGATCTTAACAGAATGTCATCGTGCCCATCCAATCAGTTTTCCTCTTGCACTGAGAGGCAAATTGAACTAGACAATGACTATACCTAGAGACATAATCCAGCTAGTTCCTGTTATACAGAGGACTTATCGGGTAATTATGGTGCAGTAATACACGTATGAGTACTTCTGCAGCATTATGTGGATCCATTTAGCCATATAGAAGGCAAACAGCGGAGACTACAGAGGAGTTGCATAATTTTCTTGCCATCGAACACACATAACACTGTGAATGCTTAAATCGCATTATATGGGCATACTGATTCATGCAGCAGACAGATGTTTCCTTGCAGGTGAAAAATTTATACTTGTTTCTTTTTGTCTTTGGGACGTATTAAATCATCTGGAGAAACAGTTAGACCCGTCACACTTCTGATTAACCTTCAGGCTGTATTAAAGAAACGATGGCATTTTCTTGCTCCTCACATTTCTGTACCGAAATCGTGGGTAGAATCTTTCGCATTGTGTTCTGTTTGTCGATTTCATCGATTCATCCTCGAACACGCTTGTTGTCGCAACGGCTCCAGACAGATATGACAATAAGTCAGCAGCTTACTGTCTCAAGTTCTATCACTACAGTTCTTGTCTTCATATTTTTTTCTGGATATCTAAATTTTTTTTTTTTTACTCACCGAAGTATGCTTTATGACAAGATGCTTGTACTTAAGTAGTTAGAAATAAATAGTCATGCAACATCTAAGTATTCGTATTGTACTAACTTTCATTAGAGAAGTACTTAGCTGTCTGAGTGTGAATTTTGCATCAACTACTTCCAATAAGATACAGAATAGAACATCAATAAGATTTTGATATAACGAAAGCCATTAATTTTCAGGTGATCCAAGAGAAGAAAAAGGCGAGGATGACTGTTAAAATTGATGGTAAAACTCCACAGTACGATGAACTAGGTATTTTACCTTTCATATGAGATTCTCGTAAACAGATACGGTTTCTAAAACAGGATGATAATGAGACTTTCTTTCACAGGGAGAAAACGACGCGTGGCTTTCCTGGACATGCTTCTCACTGAATCAGAGCAAGGTCAGAAGCTAACGGACGAAGAGATTCAAGAGGAAGTGGACACGTTTATGTTCGAGGTAAACAGCTGTGATATTAACCTCCTCCTATGTCCTGTCTGCAGGTACAAACATTCTGCTGATTTTTCTGTATTACTGCGTTGTTTATATGTTTTTCATTTTATAGTATTTTGTTTTTACTGTGTAGCATCCAATACTATGGAGCAGTTCACCCACAATGGAACTCTTCATTACAGCAACTCAATCACTAATATCGGTATTAAAAACATATATTTGTGAAATACAATGACTTCTTAACTGAGCTCTGCGACTTGAATTTGTTTACTTAACAGTCATATACCCCAAATAGAGATTGTATCCGCGATATAGGGGTACCATCTTTGACTAGTAATCAAAAATTTAGGGTCCTGTGTTTGAACGTAGCCAATGCTTAAATTTTTAATAACAGTCATCGGTAATGGCGGTCGTAGACATCCGAAATAAGTAAGTTTGGCCTGTAATTGAAGAAGAGTCATGATGATCTCTCCATTGGCAAAAGATTTCGAATTGGTCTCCCGTTCGGTTCCCGGGAGGGGACTGCCAAAAGAGAGGTGACCTGAGAAAAAGACTGAATAATCAACGAAGTCGAGGCTTGGGTTGTCAGAAATTCGAACATGAAGACTTAAAATCTGAAAAGGGAAATGCTGAGGCTGAGCTCGATATAGTCGGAATGAAATTAGAAGGAAATCCAGACCATTGGCTGCTTACACGCTTTGACAAAAATCAACATAGTCGGGGTCAATGAAGGGAAACGGAAAGAAGACAATGATTTCCTTTCAGACAAGAATATGATAATATCGACAGTATCAGAAAATGGTATAACGTATGTAGGATTCGTTGTGAATAGGAAGGTGGGCAGAGACTGAGTTACTGTCAACAGTTCTGTGATAGAGTACTTCTCATCAGAATCAACAGCAAACCACCGCCGACAACGATAGTTCAGATATATATGCCGACGTAGCAAGCCGAAGATATTGAGATAGAGAATGTATATGAGCATATTGAACGTGTAATTCAGTTGGTAACATGAAAATCTAATAAAGTTTGGCGATTGAAATGCGGTTGGAGTGGAAGGAGTAGAAGAAAGGTTTAGGGAAGATGTGGGCTAGGTAGTAAGAATGAAAAAGGAGGACTAACTGCGCTCTGCAATAAATTGTAGTTAATAATAGAGAGTACTCAATTCAAGAATCACAAGGGGAAGATATGTACGTAGAACAGGCCCGGAGATATGGAAGAGTCCTGCTGTATTACGTCATGGTCAGACTGACATTCCGAATCAGATACTGGATTTTACTCAGGAGCAGATAAAGGCTCAGATAACTATTTAGCAATGACGAAGCGCAGACTGCAGTTTACGAGAATCTTAGGAAAATTGTGAAGGAGTTGGAAAAGCGACGATTGTCAGAAGGACAGACTCAGCGGCCGGTCGCGATGGCCGAGCCGTTCTAGGCGCTTCAGTCCGGAACCGTGCGACTGCTACGGTCGCCGGTTCGAATCCTGCCTCGGGCATGGATGTGTGTGATGTCCTTAGGTTAGTTAGGTTTAAGTAGTTCTAAGTTCTAGGGGACTCATGACCTCAGATATTAAGTCCCATAGTGCTCAGAGCCATTTGAACGATTTGAACTGACTCAGCGTATAAACAGGTCTAAACAAAGTATGGTGAATTAATTTTTTTTTTTTTTTTTTTTTTTTTTGCCCTTTTCATTCTTTTCTCTGATGGAGGAGTGCGGGTTGCTCGAGGCTTGCTGTATACTCGTTTCAGCCGTTGGATTTTACATTTTATTTTTATTTACATTTATTTATTTTTCATGCAATTCAGTGCACATTTCATTTTTACAATACAATTGAGACTTTCATAGTGACATTACAGTTTGGATCATTCATTCTGATATTGTTACATTGAGATTTTTCTTTCTATCAAACTGTGCATTTCCTGCAATTGTAGTACAATAATATTACTCAAAGATTGTGTTGCTTCTAATGTGATATGCATTTTGCTTAGTTCAAATTTAATAATGTTACATAGCACATAACATGGTAGTGTGGAGAGCAGAAAGAGCGATTAGAGCGGAGCAGGTTGTCGTAAACTTTTGCCTAGAGGTGGGTGAGTTGTACACATTGAAGCGTAGAGTCTTAATTTCTATTTTTAGTTTCTGTTTACAGTGTGGAGGTTCTTAGAGCTAGTTGTAGCTACTTGAGTGGTTCATGGTCGTGTGTTGGTTGTAGTGTGTGTGTGTGTGTGTGTGTGTGTGTGTGTGTGTGTGTGTGTAAGTGCGCTTGTTTGGGTGTGTGCATATATGCGTGTGTGTGGGCGTGTGTATGTATGTATGTGTGTGTGTGTGTGTGTGTGTGTGTGTGTGTGTGTGTGTGTGTTTTCTTGTCTGGGTGAGGTGGGGTTGTGGGGTTGGCCGTGAGTGGTTCCAGGATGGGGGCTAGTCGGACTGGCTGGCCTATGGATCTTCGAGGCACCAATCGGTAAAAATGTTCCTTAGAAAACGCTGCACACCTTCCTTAGCCTCTTGTTGAGGCTCTTAGCGCTAGGATTTCACCCTGAACAAGTCCCGCCCATTCACCCCCCCCCCCTCCATGCTTATCCATAGTGTAAGGCCCTCCCCTAAACACCTGCCAGTTCCGCAAACTGGAAGCTACATCAAAGTTGTTATCGTCACAGTCCGACACATGTTACACTGTGATGAAATTCAGTAATGATATGAAATTTAAGTTTTTCTGGATAGTAATATAATATGAATCTGCATTATTAAAGAAATAAATATATTTATAAAAAACTGAAAGCATCGCCAGCAACAGAAAACAAAAAATAACGTGATGTTATTTAAGGGCAATAAGGACAAATTGTCATTAACTAATTCACTTATTATAACACGTTTATTTGAGAGAAACAGCAGAGCAAACGTACGATGCAAAAATAGTGGTATTGAATCTGTTACGTCGGTAGTAAAGCCACGAACGCAGTCGAATAACTCTGTTGTCTAAAATGAGCGTTATATAGAAATAAGTCAAAGTCGTTTTGTTTATATAGGCCCTCATAGTAGCTCACGGAAATTAAAGAATATAAGAATGCCATAAAGTAGAAATGCCTAAAGAAAGCAGTAACATATTTGCTTGTATGACATATTTCGTTAGTATTTGCATGGGTAATGGGTGAATTTTAACTTTTAAATTCTTCCTGTGGTGTTACCGCCAGACACCACACTTGCTAGGTGGTAGCCTTGAAATCGGCCGCGGTCCGTTAGTATACGTCGGACCCGCGTTTCGCCACTGTCAGTGATTGCAGACCGAGCGCCGCCACACGGCAGGTCTAGTCGAGAGAGACACCCTAGCACTCGCCCTAGTTGTACAGCCGACTATGCTAGCGATGGTTCACTGTCTACATACGCTCTCATTTGCAGACACGACAGTTTAGCTTAGCCTTCAGCTTCGTCATTTGCCAGGACCTAGCAAGGCGCCGTATTCAGTTGCTATGAATGTATTCTGATCAGTTAATATTTAGAATCATGTACCGTCAAGAGCGACGTTCATCATTAATGGATTGAAGTTAAGTATCAAACTAATTACGTCCGCTTTCTGAATTCTAATTCCTTGTCATGTTCCAGACCTCACGTCAGAATAGTTCTTCCCTCCTCACGCTAGCCTGCGTGAGCTAAAACGCGTGCATTGCGGCCTCCACTAGTAACACGGTGTCGGCTCTTCTCCCAACACAACACTTCCAATGCCATACCAACGCATTATAAGCGAGGTTATAAGGAATTATGACTGTTTCTACGTGATTAGTGTCCTATATGCTGTTGCAAATGTTTCTGGAAAATTATCTTTCGTTATTATTTGGTCTGACCGTTTTTAGCCGAAAGATTTATTAACTTCGTAAATGTCATTCAAACCATTTTAAAAAAATAATAATGATGATGTGTATGTTTGTCACAGAGCAGTTATAGAAGAGATAAATGTTGCAGTGTTTCACGGCTGTAAAACGTCCTTCATGCTGTGGTAGTTCTTCTTCCACCACTAAAATTTTTCATCAAAACTATTCAATGAATAACAAGCAAAAACAGCTTGGATCGATTTAGCAAGAAAAAAGTAATTTTGATGTCTTTTGGAAGTATAGTGAACATTGGTGATTGTTTCACATATACTGACTGAGTTCTGAAACTTAAGTGTCAAGTATACTGTGGTTCCTCTTTCTCCAAGAAAATTATTCTTTGAGGGTAGGTTTCTCCTGTTTTAGCTTTGGGTGTTTTTTCTCACATAGAAGTATGATTCTTCACAGACTGTTGATCTTAATACTGAGTTCTCGTATTTAAATTGTTTTCTCTTATGCTAAATTGTTTTCTCTTATGTTTGCTGTGGAAGTACCTGGCACAGCTGAGGCCAATTGTGCCAGTTTTGTGTAAAGTGTCTTTTAACTATGTGGCAAAATTTAAGACCTAGCAAGATATTAAGTGCAGCCGAACGCGGTAAACCACGTGGGTCAACTGAAACGATGCCCAGGCTCGGAAAAAAGCCCGGGAAAACCGGGAGTGAATGGGTGGGACTTTTTCCGGAGGGGTGAGTGGGCGGAACTTGTTCCGGGTGAAATCCTAGGGCTAACGATTCCTCTTGTTGAGATGGTTAACCAGTGGCTCTCATCAGCACAGTTGAGTTTCTGTGTCTAATCTCCAGGTCATTCATATTAGCCAATCCAGGAAGTCAATATGTTGCATAAATATTTGCTTTTTGTGAAGTCAACATTCAGTGGAGTCCCACCCTTTCAAATCTTCCCAAAACTGCGGGTCCTCTCCGGGTCCCCGCTACATTTTAGAGACAGCTATCGTAGCACCTAGTGCTTTCAGGAGGAAACACAGCTTTCTACTTTTTGTGCACAGCGTTCCTTCTTATTCCACTTCTGGGTTGTAAAAATGGTTGCTGCTGGGTACCGCCATAGAAGATTTTATCTATGTTTGCCTGTGGTGCTTCAGCCAGCCAAGTGCAGCACTAGAAAGGGCTATCAGGCGGCCTGTGTGCCACTGACCTACGTGCCTCCCGGCGCTAGCTTTCACCAACCGCTCCAAGGGTGGTGGCTTACATGACTCCACGGTAATGTCACCTTGTCTTTCTCTGCATTCAGAGTCCTCTTTTTTATATAATGTACGAAAATTTCAATAAAACCGTAAATTAAGAGTAAACTCTGCCGATGACAGCCAGACTATTGTTATACAGAGTGGTCCATTGATAGAGACTGGGCCAAATATCTTACGAAATAAGCATCAAACGAAAAAACTACAAAGAACGAAACTCGTCTAGCTTGAAGGGGGAAACCAGATGGTGCTATGGTTGGCCCGCTAGATGGCGCTACCATAGGTCAAACGGATATCAACTGAGTTTTTTTAAATAGGAACCCCAGATTTTTTTATTACATATTAGTGTAGTACATAAAGAAATATGAATGTTTTAGCTGGACCACTTTTTTCGCTTTGTGATAGTTGCCGCTGTACTATCACGTAACATTCCGCCAGTGCGGACGGTATTTGCTTCGTGATATATTACCCGTGTTAAAATGGACCGTTTACCAATTGCGGAAAAGGTCGATAACGTGTTGATATATAGCTGTTGTGATCAAAATGCCCAACGGGCGTGTGCTATGTATGTTGCTCGGTATCCTGGACGACATCATCCAAGTATCCGGACCGTTCGCCGGATAGTTAAATTATTTAAGGAAACAGGAAGTGTTCAGCCACATGTGAGTCATCAACCACGACCTGAAACAAATGATGATGCCCAAGTAGGTGTTTTAGCTGCTGTAGCGGCTAATCCGCACATCAGTAGCAGACAAATTGCGCGAGAATCGGGAATCTCAAAAACGTCGGTGTTGAGAATGCTACATGAACATCGATTGCACCCGTACCATATTTCTATGCACCGGGAATTGCATGGCGAGGAGTTTGAACGTCGTGCATAGTTCTGCCACTGGGCACAAGAGAAATTACGGGACGATGATAGATTTTTTGCACGCGTTCTATTTAGCGACGAGGCGTCATTCACCAGCAGTGGTAACGTAAACCGGCATAATATGCACCATTGGGCAACGTAAAATCCACGATGGCCGCGACAAGTGGAACATCAGCACTTTGGCGGGTCAATGTATGGTGCGGCATTATGGGAGGAAGGATAATTGGCCCACATTTTATCGATGGCGATCTAAATGGTGCAAAGTACGCTGATTTCCCACATAATGTTCTACCGATGTTACTACAAGATGTTTCACTGCATGACAAAATGGCGATGTACGTCCAACATGATGGATGTCCGGCACATAGTTCGCGTGCGGTTGATGCGGTATTGAATAGCATATTTCATGACAGGTAGATTGGTCGTCGAAGCCAGGCCAGCACGTTCACCGGATCTGACGTCCCCGGATTTCCTTCTGTGGGGAAAGCTTGAAGGATATTTGCTATCGTGCTCCACCGACAACGCCTGACAACATTCGTCAGCGCATTGTCAATGCATGTGCGAACATTACGGAAGGCGAACTACTCGCTGTTGAGAGGAATGTCGGTACACGTATTGCCAAATGCATTGAGGTTGACGGACATCATTTTGAGCACTTATGGCGTTAATGTGGTACTTACAGGTAATCACACTGTAACAGCATGCGTTCTCAGAGATGACAAGTTCACAAAGGTACATGTATGACATTGGAACAACCGAAGTAAAATGTTCAAACGTACCTAAGTTCTGCATTTTAATTTAAAAAACCTACCTGTTACCAACTGTTCGTCTAAAACTGTGAGCCATATGTCTGTGACTATTACAGCGCCATCTATCACAAATCTAAAAAAGTGGTCCAGCGAAAACATTCATATTTCTTTACGTACTATACGAATATGTAATAAAAAATGGGGGTTCCTATTTAAAAAAAACGCTGTTGATACCCGTTTGATCTGTGGCAGCGCCATCTAGCGGGCCAACCACAGCGCCATCTGGTTTCCCTCTTCAAGCTACACAAGTTTCTTTCTTTATAGTTTTTTCGTTCGACGCTTATTTCGTGAGATATTTGACACGGTCACGATCAATGTACCACCCTGTATATCACGTTTCTCGATGTTGATTAATTATTCCGATTTAATGGCTTTACAATATAATTTTAGGTATGCTACGGGACTGTTAAAGAAAAACGGTAACATAACATTATTTTCTCTCAAGCTGACCCTGAGTGCTGGTACTCAGTTGTATCAATAAATTCTGCGTGATGCGTACCTCTCTTATGGTGGCCCCCTCCAGAGTTTTCTGCCTGTACAGGACTCTCTGCTCCGAACAGTAAGAAATCTCCCCATTCTTGTTTGACTGTTCCACTTGAACCTTGGCAACGAAGTAACAGTTTCAGAGATGCAAGTCTCACTAACAGATAAGTTTCATTAATTAATTTATATCACAGGACTACACACATAATTCACAAATAATAAAATAAATAACTCCAAAATTAGTGTCAAAAGCATGATTTTATAATTCAGTATTACAGTACTAATTAAATGTAGCAATTCCGATGCTAGACTTAAGCAACTGTGCAGGTTCATTGTAGAATCGAAATATCGGGTGATCAAAAAGTCAGTATAAATTAGGAAACTTAATAAACCACGGAATAATGTAGATAGAGAGGTAAAAATTGACACACATGCTTGGAATGATATGGGGTTTTATTAGAAAAAAAAAAAACGAAGTTGACAAAATGTCCGACAGATGGCGCTGGACAGCAAAACTGCTACCGTGACGGGTGAGAGGTACGCCGATATGTTACAGAATAGCATCAACGTACGATGTTTATGCAGGATGGCGCTCCACCCCATATGACTAGACGCGCGAAAGATCTCTTGCGCGCGTCGTTTGGTGAAGATCGTGTGCTCAGCCGCCACTTTCGTCATGCTTGGCCTCCCAGGTCCCCAGACCTCAGTCCGTGAGATTATTGGCTTTGGGGTTACCTGAAGTCGCAAGAGTATCGTGATCGACCGACATCTCTAGGGATGCTGAAAGACAACATCCGATGCCAATGCCTCACCATAACTCCGGACATGCTTTACAGTGCTGTTCACAACATTATTCCTCGACTACAGCTATTGTTGAGTAATGATGGTGGATGTATTGAACATTTCCTGTAAAGAACATCATCTTTCGATTGTCTTACTTTGTTATGCTAGTTGTTGCTATTCTGATCAGATGAAGCGCCATCTGTCGGACATTTTTTGAACGTTTGTATTTTTTTTGTTCTTATAAAACCCCATGTCATTCCAAGCATGTATGTCAATTTGTACCTCTCTATCTACATTATTCCGTGATTTATTCAGTTTTCTAATTTATACAGACTTTTTGATCACCCAGTATATCACAGCCAAGTAAGTGTTCATTGCCTGGATCTGTTCTCTGTAAAACAGAGGATCACCTCGTAGACTATCTTCCATTGATACCTTGTGTCAAATTTCGTTACTGTTTCGCAGGTCTTCCACAGTGCGGACCTCGGTTGAGGCGGTTAGGTGCTATGGTGTGGGAAGATTGAGTACGTTCTTCATCTTCTTATATTTAATTTGAAATGTTATCGTAACTTCAGAGGTTCGACGTGTGCCAAGTATTCACAAGACTTTCATCGTGCTAAAGTGCTGTGAAATATTTCTTTCACTGACAGCCAACACCTCCCCAAAAGTCTCGCAACGATCTACGGCTCGGTAGTAACCTTCTTCACGGCTATGTGGAGGATTCTTTGTTCCCTCCACTTTCCACCACCACTCCACTTATTATTTAGACCGATTACGTAGAAGGAAATATTTGACAGAGGTTATTGATTCATGAATTTATGTCCATTAGTATAATGTAGCATTACAATGGATTTTTCTGAATTTATGACCCGCATTCAGCGCTTGATGGCAGTAACTGTATTAGTCATTAATGTTTCGTAAATATCCCCACATTCGACACCATCTGACACAATAGATTCTCTCTTCACAAATGACAGCTCTATCAGCTAACGATGCAACAGTCAGGGATATATTTAAACAGGATGTATAAAGGGTAATTTCGGAATAATATCCGAAGAGATTCTCGATACTAGGACCATTTACGATGATGAAGCGTATTCTAGATGGAAATATGAGTACCGTTTGATTTTATATGATTAAAGGACTGTTACATCTGATGACATTGCGAGGCATCTGAACACGTAAACTGAACGGATTCTACCGATATTGACATGCTTACAAATCCAGCAGTGACTGAAGTCTGATCAGCTAGATAGTTCTTGCTTTTCAATCTAAAACTTTACATTTGTTTCAGGGCCACGATACAACCACCGCAGGCATGACGTGGGTTCTTCTCTTATTAGGACACCATCCTGAAATACAGGTTCGTTTGCTTGTGTTTTAAATAGTAACCTAACATACCATGGCCCCTGTTGACGATACTGAATGGCGAAAATCTTTCGTCCTCTATAGGAGAAAGTCTATGCTGAGTTACGAGACCTATTTCAAGATGATCCTAAGCGGCAACCAACGATGCAGGACTTACATAATATGAAGTACCTTGAGATGGTCATAAAAGAATCGCTGAGGCTTTATCCCAGCGTCCCTTTCATCGCTCGGAAGGCTACGCAAGACGTAGAAATAGGTGCGTAATCTACATAAAGTTTTTGTATATATTACGATATACATCATTGTGAAATGCAAATATCTTCTCATAAAAATACCTAAACGCTACTGTAATCGTGTACATCTGTGTTTCTATTTATCAAATAAAACTCTTTTTTTCCAGCGTTTCTCCACGTATTTCAGTTTCGGTAATTTCGTCAAACAGCAAAAGGAAGAATGCATTTCGTACGTTATGACTGCATTGTAGACTCTTTTATTGTTCAACAGCCTTATGCTGCCATCATCTGATCTCATGTTACTTTTTATAAGATTGCCGTGTTACATTACATGAAGTCAAATCATACACATCGCACCACAGTACAGCATGTGTACCTTATATTCGTCAGACTGTTAACTCACGGCCTCATTCAGCCAAGATACACACTCACAAGTTGAAGGACAGTGTCATGGTTGCCACGCTGTCAATTAACAAGTACTCGTATATACTTTATTACGTTCAGCACGATTGTCCAATTTCAGCCTTACAGGGCAGTCTTAAGTGCTATATGTACCAAGCACGTATTACAACTGCAATTCCAGGAGACATGAATTACTGTAAGCTTCACAATACGTGCCGTGATAAATAACAGTCACTGTCTAAGATGTTCGTCAAAACTGGTGGAAGTCCATAAGCATCCAAGATGCTTCCGGAAAGGCTGATACCTGACACGAATTACGACCAAATACCACTAGGGTTCAACAACGCCTTGGTCATCGTAACGCTAATCTGCAATACGGCCTATATAATTGTTATTTTCTGAATTATGTCAAGTATGATAAGATAGAACCCATGAAGGTAAATAAGTAGTCAGATCTAATAATGCCTTATAGGGGAGCTTCAGATCCCAAAGCAGTTCAAGAAAATGTCTTTCACTGTGAGATGCTGCTATCACTTCCGTATGTACACATTAAAAGAGACGTGTTGTCATCTGAAAGTGGAATCTGTGATCAAGTAAGATTTTTTCGAGATTTTACGTAAGCAGCGTGTCTCAACAATAATAGATGGTGTCATAGTGATATTTTAAGTGATTCAAATTAATTAAAATGTGCGGGGACCGAAATGTGCGAAACGAGGGCTTCTTTTATCTCAGTCCTCGATTACTTCAAGAAATTCTTTCTGAAACGCGCCCATTTGAAGCAGTACTGCGTTCCCATATCATACTGGTGACCATATGTCAGGGAAGCACAACCCCCTACCCCCGAAACTTATTATCTCACTGCTGGCAGTAGCCACTGTTTTTTTTTCTCAGTAACCTAGGCCAATTTTCTGAAAAGAAAACAAATTAGAAAAATTTGAGAAGATGCTGAAAACTGATTGCATGAATTATGTACTATGATTACTACAAAAGGAAAAGAAAATTTTAAGTCCTCTTACAATAAGGTGACAAAAGTCTTGTGGTACCTCAGAATATCTTGTCCTTGCAGAAATATTGAGCCATGTTACCTATATAGCCGTCCATAATTCCCAAACTATTGCTTGTGCGGATTTTGTGCATGACGTCTCGATTATGACCCATAAATGTTCGATAGGATACGTGTCGGGCGATTTGGGTAGCCAAACTATTCGCTGGAATGGTCTAGAATGTTCTTCAAACCAGTCGCGAACTGTTGTGGCCCGGTAACATGGTGCATTGTCATCGACAAAAATTCTATCGTTGTCTGGAAACATGAAGTCAATAAAAGGCTGCCAATGATCTGCAACTACCCGAGCATAGTCTTTTCAAGGCAACGCTCAGTTCAATTGAACCAGAGGATCCTGTCGCACCATGTCAACACGCTATTATGAAGGCAACACCATATCGCGTGGTGCCGTGTTGACAGTTGGGGACCGCGTCTTAGTGAGGTCGAATCCGACCATCAGCTCTTTACCAAATGAAATCGGGAGTCAGGCGACCAGGCTACGATTTCCCAGCCGTCTAGACTCCAACCGATTCCGTCACGAACCCAGGAGAGGCGCTGAAGGCGATGCCGTGCTCCCGTCGTTTGCCTGCTGCCATAGCCCATTAACGCCAGTTTTCGCTGCGCTGTCCTCACGGATACGATCGCCGTACGTCTCACATACATCTCTGCGGTTATTTCACCCAGTGCGGCTTGTCTGTTAGCACTGACAAGTCTACGCAAACTCTGCTGCTGTCGGTCGTTAAGAGAAGGCCGTCGACCATTGCGCTATCCACAGTGAGAGGTAATGCCTGAAACTTGGTAGTCTCGGCACACTCTTGTCTCTGTGGGTCCCGGTGAGTTGATTTCCAAAATTTGATGTCTCATTTGTCTTGCTCCAACTGCCCTTTCGCGTTCAAGGTCTGTTAACACCCGTAATGTGGGCACAGTCATATCGGAAATCTTTCCACTCGTATCACCTGAGTACAAATGGCAGCTCCATCAATGTACTGCCCTTTTATACCTTGTCTAAGCGATACAACCGCCATCTATGCGTGTTAATGTCGCTATGCCATGACTTATGCTGCACCTGAACTAATTTTCAAAATGTTAAAATTTAGAATAGAGGAACAACGAGATTTTAGTCGAGAGCAATGGATCTGATATGGTCATATGCTTTGTATTAACTCTGAATGTCGAGAGCGATGGACCCATGAGATTAATCACAAACAGGGGATCAATTAAATCACTCAATGGTGTCGTGTTTCGGTTTACTACTTTCTTGACTGCGCACTGCGCAAACGAACAGATGCGAGTGTATTAGTATAGCAGCTACTTCTTTGGGGCCCCCCCCCTCCCCCCCCCCCCCTCCTCACCACTTTGTGGATACAACGGAGAATGACCTTAGAAGTGAATTCACCTGCATGGAAAATGTTCTGTAGCCTCGTAAACGTGTGACGTATTAGAAATACAAGGTGTTTCAGGTGCGACAAATTTTCTGTGTCAGACGTTATACGCGAACTAGTACAAGCCAGGCGGTCTTTGACCGCAGCAAGTGCTGTGGCTCAAAGTAAAGGTTGTGCATCGAATAACCAATTCTGGTACTGGTGTTCGACGTCACAGCCGCTATTGGCTTTGTAGTGACAGACTGATCCCAAAACGCTTTTTTTCTCTGACTCGCGTCGAATGTCCAACACCTACTTCTACATCTAGATACATATCCCACATGGCACCTTGCAGCATATGGCTGAATGTACTTCTCGAACTACTATCATCGACGCGTCCTGTTCCATTTGCCAATGGTGCATGGTAAAAATTGTCGATGCACTTCCTACAGGCTCTAATTTCTTTGATTTTATCGTTGTGGTCACCCTGCACAATTTCTGTTAATACGAGGGCAGTTCAATAAGTAATGCAACACTTTTTTTTCTCGGCCAATTTTGGTTGAAAAAACCGGAAATTTCTTGTGGAATATTTTCAAACATTCCCGCTTCGTCTCGTATAGTTTCATTGACTTCTGACAGGTGGCAGCGCTGTACGGAGCTGTTAAAATGGCGTCTGTAACGGATGTGCATTGCAAACAACGGGCAGTGATCGAGTTTCTTTTGGCGGAAAACCAGGGCATCTCAGATATTCATAGGCGCTTGCAGAATGTCTACGGTGATCTGGCAGTGGACAATAGAACGGTGAGTTGTTGGGCAAAGCGTGTGTCATCATCGCCGCAAGGTCAAGCAAGACTGTCTGATCTCCCGCGTGCGGGCCGGCCGTGCACATCTGTGACTCCTGGAATGGCGGAGCGTGCGAACACACTCGTTCGAGATGATCGACGGATCACCATCAAACAACTCAGTGCTCAACTTGACAACACTGTTGGTAGTGCTGTCACAATTGTTTGCCAGTTGGGATATTCAAAGGTTTGTTCCCGCTGGGTCCCTCGTTGTCTAACCGAACACCATAAAGAGCAAAGGAGAACCATCTGTGCGGAATTGCTTGCTCGTCATGTGGCTGAGGGTGACAATTTCTTGTCAAAGATTGTTACAGGCGATGAAACATGGGTTCATCACTTCGAACCTGAAACAAAACGGCAATCAATGGAGTGGCGCCACACCCACTCTCCTACCAAGAAAAAGTTTAAAGCCATACCCTAAGCCGGTAAAGTCATGGTTACAGTCTTCTGGGACGCTGAAGGGGTTATTCTGTTCGATGTCCTTCCCCATGATCAAACGATCAACTCAGAAGTGTATTGTGCTACTCTTCAGAAATTGAAGAAACGACTTCAGCGTGTTCGTAGGCACAAAAATCTGAACGAACTTCTCCTTCTTCATGACAATGCAAGACCTCACACAAGTCTTCGCACCCGAGAGGAGCTCACAAAACTTCAGTGGACTGTTCTTCCTCATGCACCTTAAAGCCCCGATCTCGCACCGTCGGATTTCCATATGTTTGGCCCAATGAAGGACGCAATCCGTGGGAGGCACTACGCGGATGATGAAGAAGTTATTGATGCAGTACGACGTTGGCTCCGACATCGACCAGTGGAATGGTACCGTGCAGGCATACAGGCCCTCATTTCAAGGTGGCGTAAGGCCGTAGCATTGAATGGAGAATACGTTGAAAAATAGTGTTGTGTAGCTAAAAGATTGGGGAATAACCTGGTGTATTTCAATGCTGAATAAAACAACCCCTGTTTCAGAAAAAAATGTGTTGCATTACTTATTGAACTGCCCTCGTATAAAAGCTATGCTGGCCTTCAAAAAATATTGATCATGAAATTTGTATTTACGTATGTGTGACGACTTCAGCGGCATCTCCATGTAAGGTAACGACACACTACCATTATCTTCCCGTGAAAGCAATGTAGTAGTCTTAATATTACCATTCTTCGGATGTTGCATAGTGATTGTTATATTTTATCACTAGTAATTATTTTCACGAAACCTCTTATGTATGTGACACAACTGGACAATGTGCTTCAATAGACAATCATTCATCATCAGGTTGTTGACGCTCTGTTTGTGGCGTTCATGAAATAAAATAAAAATTGGGCGGTCCCACCGCATCTTTAGAAATATAAAAACGAGTTGCCATACACAGTGGTACCTCAAGCATAGCAGCTCACAACAATCTCTGGACAACAGGGGAAGCACTCTTGGTACACGTAGCTGCGGAAGGGGAAAGGGTGTGCTGCACAACTCTGTGAAGTCAACGACTTTATACAGGGTGAGTCAGCTGGCCCTACCTATGAGTTTTATGCAACCTTCAATGATATCAAAAACCTCACGTGAAATTTTCATATTGTCTCTCTCGCTACAAACGAACCGTTAAGCCACTAGTTTCGAGTTATTCAAGAAACGCTTGGTTGAAGGTAAATTTTGCACGTTTTCCTTGAATAATACGAAAACTACAGCCTGTAGCGAAAATGTATTCCGGGACAATATTTAACTAAATAAAATATCCTACAAGAAAGTTCTTTTCATTTCTGCTGTTGGGCTAATAGTTTGCACGCAGCTAGCGAGGCAATATGAAGATTTGTGGGTGGTATTTGAAGGTGTTGCAGGAAGCATAAAACCCATAGCATAGGGCTGCTGAATCAATCTGTGTAAGTTGAGGAGCAAGAGACCGATGTGATTTTGAAAATTTTATTTGATGAGCGCTACAAACTGAATGTGAACAACAGGATGATGAGAGCATTGTCTCTTAATTCTATTGTCAAAATGAAATGTGCACTGAATTGCATGAAAATAAATAAATGCAATTAAAAATAAAATGTAAAATCCAACGGCTGAAACGAGTATACAGCAAGCCCTCGAGCAGACCGCACTCCTCCATCAGAGAAAAGAATGAAAAGTGCAAAAAAAATTTCTTTTTTAGTTTACCAAACTTTGTTTAGACCTATTTATGTGCTGAGTCGGTCCATCCTACAATCGTTACTTTTTCAACCTCTTCACAGTTTTCCTAAGATTCTCTTAACCTTCAGTCTACGCTTCATCATTGCTAAATTGTTATGTGAGCCTATATCTCCTCGTGGGTACGCCCTAAAATCCAGTATCTGATTCGGAATGTCAATCTGACCATGACGTAATCCACCAGGACTCTTCCATATCTCCGGACCTTTTCCACGTATATCTCTTCCCCTTGTGATTCTTGAACAGAGTATTCGCTATTATTAACTAGAATTTATTGCAGAGCGCAGTTAGTCCTTCTCCTTCTTCATTTTTGCTCCCTAGCCCACATTCTTCCCTAACCCGTTCTTCTGCTCCTTCGACTCCAGCCGCATTTCATTCCCCCATCTTTATTAGATTTTCATGTTACGATCTGCATTACACGTTTAATATGAAGATATACTTTCTCTATCTCATTATCTTCGGCTTGCGACGTCGGCATATACTCTATTGGCCATTAAAATTGCTAAACCACGAAGATGACGTGCTACAAATGTGAAATTTAACCGACAGGAAGAAGATTATGTGATATGCAAATGAATAGCTTTTCGGAGTATTCATACAAGGTTGGCGCCGGTGGCGACACATACAACGTGCTGACATGAGCAAAGTTTCCAACCGATTTCTCATACACAAACAGCAGTTGACCGGCATTTCCTGGTGAAACGTTGTTGTGATGCCTCGTTTAAGGAGGAGAAATGCGTACCATCACGTTTCCGACTTTGATAAAGGTCACATTGTAGCCTATCGCGATTGCGGTTTATCGTATCGCGACATTGCTGCTCGCGTTGGTAGAGATCCAATGACTGGTAGCACAATATGGATTCGGTGGGTTCAGGAGGGTAACACGGAACGCCGTGCTGGATGCCAACGGCCTCGTATCACTAACAGTCGAGATCACGGGCATCTTGTCCGCATGGCTGTAACGGATCTTGCAGCCACGTCTCGATCCCTTAGTCAACAGATGGGGACGTTTGCAAGACAACAACCATCTGCACGAACAGTTCGACGACGTTTGCAGCAGTGTGGACTATCAGGTCGGAGCCCATGGCTGCGGTTACCCTTGACGCTGCATCACAGACAGGAGCGCCTGCGATGGTGTACTCAACGACGAACCTGGGTGCACGAATGGCAAAACGTCATTTTTTCGGATGAATCCAGGTTCTGTTTACATCATGATGGTCGCATCCGTGTTTGGCGACATCACGGTGAACGCACATTGGAAATGTGTATTCGTCATCGCCATACTGGCGTATCACCCGGCGTGATGGTAAGGGGTGCCATTGGTTACACGTCTCGGTCACCTCTTGTTCGCATTGACGGCACTTTGAACAGTGGACGTTACATTTCAGATGTGTTACGACCCGTGGCTCTACCCTTCATTCGATCCCTGCGAAAACCCACATTTCAGCAGGGTAATGCACGACCGCATTTTGCAGGTTCTGTAAGGGCCTTTCTGGATACAGAAAATGTTTGACTGCTGCCCTGGCCAGCACATTCTCCAGATCTCTCACCAATTGATAACGTCTGGTCAATGGTGGCCGAGCAACTGACTCGTCACAATACGCCAGTCACTACTCTTGATGAACTGTGGTATCGAGTTGAAGCTGCATGTACAGCTGTACCTGTCCACGCCATCCAAGCTCTGTTTGACTCAATGCCCAGGCGTATCAAGGCCGTTATGACGGCCACAGGTGGTTGTCCTGGGTACTGATGTCTCAGGATCTATGCACCCAAATTGCGTGAAAATGTGATCACATGTCAGTTCCAGTATCATATATTTTTTTCCAATGAATACCCGTTTATCATCTGCATTTCTTCTTGGTGTAGCACCTTTAATGGCCAGTAGTGTAGATGCATATATGTTAACCTGACCTATACTCTCCTAACGCGCGACTGCTACGGTCGCAGGTTCGAATCCTGCCTCGGGCATGGATGTGTGTGATGTCCTTAGGTTAGTTAGGTTTAAGTAGTTCTAAGATCTAGGGGACTGATGACCACAGATGTTAAGTCCCGTAGTGCTCAGAACCAAATGGTTCAAATGGCTCTGAGCACTATGGGACTTAACATCTGAGGTCATCAGTCCCCTAGAACTTAGAACTACTTAAACCTAACTAACCTAAGGACATCACACACATCCAAGCCCGAGGCAGGATTCGAACCTGCGACCGTATCAGTCGCGCGGTTCCGGACTGAGCGCCTAGAACCGCTAGACCACCGCGGCCGGCTGCTCAGAACCATTTGAACCATTTTTATACTCTCCTAAGCAAGTGTTGCATTGATATATGACCCACCTAAGTTCCACAAGTCCCTACAATTATTTGAACGTTATGCAATTCGCCTCGTTTCCCGCATTCTTTTATCTTCCACCACCCTCCTACCCATGGATCCTGTACCATCTTACCAAATTTCCACCTCTCCTCACCTACATCGAATACCTCTGCATATCCTACCCTATCTGCAAGCTACTCGAAGATTCTAGTAACCCTACTGTACCATCTCTAATGTCCGCCCCGATAGCTGAGTGGTCAGCGTGACGGATTGCTGTCCTACGGGCCCAGGTTCGATTCCTGGCTGGGTCGAGGATTTTCTCCGCTCAGGGACTGGGTGTTGTGTTTTCTTCAACAGAATCTCATACCCATCCGGCACGCAGGTCGCCCAATGTGGCGTCTAATGTAATAAGACCTGCACCAAGTCGGCCGGACCTGCCCCGTAAGGGGCCTCCCGGCCAATGACGCCCAACGCTCATTTCCATCATTTGTAATCGCTATTTGTGGTGTGCTGCCTCTTCTTTACAAACACATCCGCCTGTCCCGACCATACACTTACTCAATACCCTATCCCCAGCCAACTACCTCTCCCAGACAATGAGATCCGGCCTTATCCGACCTACCGACTACAACGCTTCGTCACCTATCCCAGCTTTTCGCTCTCCATCTCTCCCTATGCCTTTTTTCCTGATACTACTGATGCACCCCTACAGCAAACTCCTCCTTGCCTTCTGTCTTCCCACTATCCGCTCCAACACCTAACCCCATCTTTCTAGTTTCCGATTTAACGGAGCCGTATATTTTTCCACCCACATCCTTCAACATTGCTGAACACATTCTCTCCTCCCCAGATGCTTTTCTCCTCGGCTTTCAGTGAAACATTCATGGAGACTGTCACCTTTACTACGATGTGTTTTACAATGCATACACGAGAGACATTCAATAAGTAATGCAACACATTCTTTCTTCAGCCAATTTCACTTGAATAATGAGGAATTAGTTGTGGATCACCAGGGAAAATTGCCTCTTCAATCCCTATAGTTTCATGAAGTTCCGATGGGTGGCGGTACCTTATCTATCTTTCAAAATTACGTCTGTAACGAAGGTGCGTGTCAGGCAGACAGTTGCCAGTGAGTTTCCTTTCTCGACAAACTATTGCACGTTAGATACTCGTATGTGCTTGCAGAATGTCTACGTAGACTTGGCAGTGAACAAAAGCAAGGTGAGTCATTGGCGAGGCGTTTGTAATCACAGCAACAATTTCGCGAAGAACTTCTTCGATCTCCCGCGTTCACACGTGCGAACACTCTCATTTGAGGTGATCAACGGATCACAGTGAATTCCAGGCATAGAAATAACAATTTTCAAATAGTAATTTTGGCTTAATCAATTTATCTACTTTAAGGTGTAAGTGGTTGCAGATGACAAACTGTGGAACAAAACAGTCAGTGTAGAAACACAACACATCAGAGAAACCACACCATGTGCTAAAAAGGTATGAATTCACAATTAGTGTGTTTTTTTCAAATATCTGTAATTACGATTTAAAAACTAATAGTTACATGTGTACAAACAGTAAAGAACATTCTTTATCTTTAACAGATAAAATATAAAAGACCACTGAAGATGCTGCAACTGCTCGTGAAACATGTTTGTGTTAAGAAACAAAATTGTGTATTGCTAAAGGCGGACCCTATCCAAAAACATACGTAAAGAAATAAATGATTGAGGAATATACCTTAGCTAATAATTTTGTGAATAAGACGAGACTGTTTTATTGGAGTCTGATAATTCTCTTTTTCTGACATGTTACAGCAGCAAATGTAAGTTGGGCGGCCAGTCCTTAAGCCAAAAAAGATAGATGTTGTACAAAACGCAGATTTTTCCCACAAACTCCTAAATTAGTTATGCTGTGGATGAGACTCAGTTTCAAGAGCATCACGCATGTTGCAGGCGGATATAATATTCCTGAGGGAACCATGCTGACGATGAACATCATCCACACACATCGGGACCCCGACCACTGGCCGGACCCCGAACGCTTCGACCCAGACAGGTTCCTGCCGGAGAACATACAGAAGCGACACCCATTCGCCTTCGTACCGTTCAGCGGAGGACCACGCAACTGCGTTGGTGAGTCAGCTTGTCACAGCTCTCATTGTTGGCTCATTCTTTATTTTTCCGTATTAACGGTAGACATATCAGAGGATAGAACTACCTCTAACCTTCGCAAGCCGTTTTGTGGTGACAGATAATGAGTACTGCCGATATGACCATCAGTTTCTGAGTCGTTCGCAAATGGTGCGTGGGAAAGAAGACTGATAATTAGTATGAGCTCTAAATTCTCGTACATTCAAGATCATCACTTTCCACTCATGATCTTATCGTCAGTTATATGTGGGAGGAAATAATACATTGCTCGACTCTTCTAGTAGCGCACGTTGTTGTAATTGTGATCCTAAACTTCTCACTGGGCACAGTGCGTCTTTAACAGACGCTATCAATGTAATTGGATGAATATTCACATAACACTGTCGCACTTCCTAAACGAACCAGTGTTGCAGCGCGCCGCTCTTCTTTGGATAGTTTCCATCTTTCTAACTCCCCCCCCCCCCCCCCTGTAAGTGTCCTAGACTGACGACAACATTCAAGGATCAGTTGAACGACTTTTGTAAGTCCCGTCTTTCTGCTTACTGGATCCAGACTCCAGACACACAGTTGACCCGACAGTCCATTTGATCGACGCATTCCATTAGATGGCGCATTTCATATCGGTCTTCTACATCTACATTTATACTCCGCAAGCCACCCAACGGTGTGTGACGGAGGGCACTTTACGTGCCACTGTCATTACCTCCCTTTTCTGTTCCAGTCGCGTATGGTTCGCGGGAACAACGACTGTCTGAAAGCCTCCGTGCGCGCTCGAATCTCTCTAATTTTACATTCGTGATCTCCTCGGGAGGTATAGGTAGGGGGAAGCAATATATTCTGAAGCAATATATTCAGAAACGCACCCTCTCGAAACCTGACGACCAAGCTACACCGCGTTGCAAAGAGCCTCTCTTGCAGAGTCTGCCACTTGAGATTGCTAAACATCCCCGTAACGCTATCACGGTTACCAAATAACCCTGTGACGAAACGCGCCGCTCTTCTTTGGATCTTCTCTATCTCCTCCGTCAACCCGATCTGGTACGGATCCCACACTGATGAGCAATACTCAAGTATAGGTCGAACGAGTGTTTTGTAAGCCACCTCTCTTGTTGATGGACTACATTTTCTAAGGACTCTCCCAATGAATCTCAACCTGGTACCCGCCTTACCAACAATTAATTTTATATGATCATTCCACTTCAAATCGTTCCGCACGCATACTCTCAGATATTTTACAGAAGTAACTGCTACCAGTGTTTGTTCCGCTATCATATAATCATACAGTAAAGGATCCTTCTTTCTATGTATTCGCAATAAATTACATTTGTCTATGTTAAGGGTCAGTTGCCACTCCCTGCACCAAGTGCCAATCCGCTGCAGATCTTCCTGCATTTCGCTATAATTTTCTAATGCTGCAACTTCTCTGTATACTACGGCATCATCAGCGAAAAGCCGCATGGAACTTCCGACACTATCTACTAGGTCATTTATATATATTGTGAAAAGCAATGGTTTTTGTGACTACAGTCGTCATAATTGAGATAGCTGTAAACAACATTTGCAAATCTAAATTTTCGTAGTAGATACACACTTCCTGAAAGCCCTTTTAAATATCCACAACAGTTTCAAAGATATTCCATATTTCGTACTATCTCCCCTACTCAATCTAAATTTAGTAAATTTGTAAGTTTATGTTTGTGTTTCTAATTGAGTATCGATCGTGTGAAATGCCATAATAACGATAGTAATATAATTTTTAGTAACTTCTGTGGAATGATCTATACCGTAACATTCTAAAATCCAATATGACACTGGCACTCTCTGAACGCAACGTCTAACGTTTATTAAATGCGATGTTGTAAATGAAATTTGGGATATGACAGCGTCAGTGAGTGATAACTTGATAAATACTGTTTTGTCACACGAAAACTAAATAATGATTCCTACTGTGCTGCTTCAATACACGGAATTTATGTACTGAAATTGAGACTGTACCGTTGTCTGTTTACCTTTTCTGCGTAACTTCATTACCTTGGCCTGGAAACGGTAATAAGCAATTTGTTCCATGACTTTCGTTATTAGATGTTTGAACATGAGAAGTAGCTACTGTATCTGTGACAGACGCTACTCGACAGTGATATGGCAGGGAACGAGAGAGTCGACTTGCTGGTGGTTTCACTGGACAAATTTCAATTAATCATTTATTAATTAATAACCAAATCTAAAGATTATGCATAATTATGAATCGACTTCATCCTGGTTGATCACAACACTTTGACGCTGAGTACATTTCATCACGATTGTCCATAAGATAATAAATGATAGCAACACAACTTCAAGTCGAAATATACTTAAAGACATTTAACCCTAGGAATATGAATGTTTGCCCTCATTACTAACAGCAAACTACGTGTGGCTGTGATGTCCAGTGCTCATTATGCAGAAAACATAACAAAACTCACATAGACGTAGTATTAAGGCAAAATGATTCACCAAAGGTGATGAAAAAACTGAATGCTAATGTCCAATATAAAACCAAAGAGAGCAGTGATGACAAATTTTGAACTTATAGTTACTGTACTTTCGCAACCAGTTATACTTTCTGCTCTTAAATTGGGTATTTACAAGCACCCACCAATTTTTTAAAATAAATGTTCACGCAGAAACTTCACAGAATAAAACATGCTTAATTTATTTACGTCAGTTATATTACCTTAATGCAAATGGCGCTCTAAAGTTCACAGAATCAAGTGGTGACACATTTACAAGCAGACAAGAAATTTTTCAAAGTTCATGTCGAACACAAAACTCTACAAAAAGGAACATACTTGACATGTACATCATTAACTTAACACACATCGAAGTCTTTACATAGGCTTACACTAAACCTATCAGAATCGCGCGATAACAACCTGAGATCAGTAGCTTCACGTATGTGCAACCATCTAACAGACAACGCTGCACTATCAGCGTGATAAATATTTTGAGTATTGGACTGGCGAGAAGTTTCACAATTTGACGTCTGAATAAAACATATAACACCACGTAACACGCATGGTTACAGGCAAAATAGACAAATGACAAGTAACTTAAATGCTATATTCATCCACTAGGAGCAAATGAGAGCGAAGTTTCACACTTCCTAGTATTTGGTACATGGCACTGAATCAGTATCAGGCAGACAGCCTGCATTCAGTGCCGGTTATTCCAAGACGTCAATATGGGCGCTGTACTGAGTGCACACCACTGAGATATGGCAGACTAAAAGAAAGCCTGCACTCAGCGGTCACTGTAGAAGCCACAACTCTAATACACAGGTTGGCTGCTACCCAAGGCACTCTGTCTTGGGTAGCAGCCAGCAAATCGTATGTGCTCTTCCTCATTCATAAGCAGATCGTGACTGCTGCACCACAGTCTAATGCACACCAAAAAAGGTTTGCATCATCCCGGTTACCAGAAATCCTGGAGATAGACGTTTACTGTGGATATTGTATTACAGACACAGTCCCTTTGACTGTTCAGAGATGTCACTAAACCCGCCCAAAGATGTAAACAACCATGCATGAGCAGCGCCTACTAGACTTAGGGGGTCCGATAGGCGATCAGTTCCAGTCATTCCACCAGGAAGGAGATACACAGCTCATGTTGTCTGTAGTTCATCCACGCCTAGACGGACAATACCGCAGTTCGATCGCGACCGTATTGTTACTTCTTGCCAGGAAGGGCTCTCAACATGGGAAGTGTCCAGGCGTCTCGGAGTGAACCAAAGCGATGTTGGTCGAACATGGAGGAGATACAGAGAGACGGGAACTGTCGATGATATGTCTCGCTCAGGCCGCCCGAAGGCTAATACTACAGTGGATGACTCCTACCAACGGATTATGGACGGAGGAACCCTGACCGAAACACCACCGTGTTGAATAATGCTTTTCGTGCAGCCACAGGACGTTGTGTTACGACTCAAACTGTGCGCAATGTGATGCATGATGCGCAACTTCACTCCCGACGTCCATGGCGAGGTTCATCTTTGCAAACCATGAGACCATGCAGCGCGGTTCATGTGGGCCCAGCAACAATCCGAATTGACCGTTCAGTTTTGGCAGCACGTTCTCTTCACCGACGAGTGTCGCATATGCCTTCAACCAGACAATCGTCGCAGACGTCTTCGGATGCAACCCGGTCAGGCTGAACGCTTTAGATACACTGTCCAGCGAGTGCAGCAAGGTGGGAGTTCCCTGCTCTTTTGGGGTGGCATTATGTACGCCGCTGGTGGTCATGGAAGGCGCCGTAAAGGCTGTACGATACGTGAATGCCATCCTCCGACTGATAGTGCAACCATATCGGCAGTATATTGGCGACGCATTCGCCTCATGAACAAAAATTCGCGCTCCCATCGTGCACATCTTGTGAATGACTTCCTTCAGCATAACGACATCGCTTGACTATAGTGGCCAGCATGTTCGACAGACATGAGCCCTATCGAACATGCCTGGGATACATTCCAAAAAGGGCTGTTTATGGACGACGTTACCCACCAATCACTCTGAGTAATCTACAGCTAATCGCCGTTGAGGAGTGGGACAAATTTGGAACTTGAGGATAGCATGCCACAACGAATACAGGCATGCATCAATGCAAGAGAACGTGCTACTGTGTATTAGAGGTGCCGGTGTGTACATCAATCTGGACCACCAACTCTGCAGGTCTCGTTGTATGGTGGTACAACATGCAATGTGTGGTTTTCATGAGCAATAAAAGTGGCGGAAATGGTGTTTATGGTGATCTTTATTCCAGTTTTCTGTACAGGTTCCGTAACTCTCGGAAACGAGGTGATGAAAAACATTTTTGGTGTGTGTGTATATACAGTCACGACACTCTCTGGTTTGAAAGTTGTTACCGTTTCACAGCTAGATCGACAATAGCGCTTCCAGGAAGTGAAAAAGCAGACAGTCACATCCGTTGTAAGAGTCATGCATGTTTTTAATTACTTTTCAATATAAGTAACGAAATAGTAGTTATATTTTTGCGTTCCATGTATTAGTAAATTACAAAGAGACATGAATTATCGTGAAATAAGCGTAAACACATCCGACTTTCACAGATTCAGTGCCATGATGTACAACTTGTTACTAAATAAATACTTTCGATTGTGTGTACGTTTTGCAGCGTACTCCACTTACAGTCACTTTAACTGCACCTACAAAAATTATGGACTCTAATGATTCGCCCCACTTTCTGACATACGAATATTTTTGTAAATGTAATTACCTTTGCTTCAAAAGCGAATGTCTTGAAGATTCATGCCGGTTGCGGGTCAGTTGTAGTGACAATACTAAAATTGGTTTCTTCTCTGATGAGGAACTTTTATTTCTTTTGACGTTTTATTATGAAGCCGGTCGGCGTGGCCGTGCGGTTCTAGGCGCCTCAGTTTGGAACCGCGTGACCGCTACGGTCGCAGGTTCGAATTCTGCCTCGGGCATGGATGTGTGTGATGTCCTTAGGTTAGTTAGGTTTAATTAGTTCTAAGTCCTAGGCGACTGATGACCTCAGCAGTTAAGTCGCATAGTGCTCAGAGCCATTTGAACCATTTTATTATGATGTGTATGCGGTTTTCCCATCAGTTATTGGTGTGGTGGCATATTTACACATTAAATTATGTTGGTATTCCATTTCACACAAGTTTTTAACGTTCCACGGTCACTGATTTTACTGGAAGTGTAGCAAATAAAACTTCGCATTTCTGGGAAGATATATGTCTTTCTAAAAAAAAAAAAAGAAGTGGGATCTTCCGGTGTTTATTAGCAGTTTTTTGTTATTAACTGGAAACATTATTCATAAATATCCGCATGTTACAAGAAAATCGTAAATGAACTGTCCTGTAATGTACCGTTTCATACCCTCGCGAGTCTTAGAAAACTAGACAATGACAAACATGGCGACTTTTTAAGTTACTGTCGATTTTTATGGCGTTTCATGCACTCCCTTCTGTGAAAACTGTGTTACAAACTAATAAAAATACTAGTGCTTGTAATCGTCCGATATCGTACTCAGAGGTGTCACTTGCTGGCCACTTGGCGCGCTGCAATCACAGTGGGTAGTAAAAAGGCGATGGAGTGTTGTGACTGTCATGTTAGACTGTGGCTACACTTCTGCCTCGGCCACAGACAACAAGCTCCACAGTGCACTTGTGACAAGAGTCTCTGATATTGATGCCCAGACACGTGCTGGCACGTCTTAGACAGCTTGACCATCAGCAATCAAGACTTTGTGGGGTTAGCTGAAGTATGTTAAGTCTACGTGCAGTTATGAAACAATTTTGGAATTATATAGACTATGATATAAGGTCACTCCTCCCTGAAAGTATCCAAAACCCATTAATCATGGCTCCAAAACTGCAGTATTACCTGTGCAGCGGAGATCTCCCCTGCTCTGACATAGTACCTGTAAACAATCAACGAGCGGCATGTATTCCTGAAATAAATCACGCTTCTGTCCAATGCACTGCTAAGTAAACGTCCATCACAGTACATCACGCTATCTGCAAAGCGTACACAAAGATTCAAGAATTATCACACGACTGCGGAATGCTTGTTTAGAATGGTCATCCTCAGTCAGCTTTCAATCATCAAGCGAAAATATAGAGGTTTCGGATCAAATAAATGGAAAACTCTTCCCTGTCTAAAACTATATTAGAACTCAGAAAACACACTGATAGTTTCAGTTACAGTTGAATGAGAACTCTATGTTTGTCGCTAACAATCATGTATTCACAAGTCTGAAACGGAAAACAGTATTGGGGCATTAAGCAACTGTGACAAAAAGTTGTCTTTGCATTCGGTGCATTTAAAAAGGTGCAGAGTGTTTTAAGTACGACGGCTGTCTGAAAAATAATGCCTCCACCTTCATAACTCTTCAACAGTTGGCAGCATTGGTATGCAGCAGGCACCGGCTTGTTCCGTAGCATCTTCTCTACTGCTCCAGTTGGCGGGAAGCCTTAGCATTGAGCGGCTGTGTTGTCACAGTGTTAAGTATGAAACCCTGCGCAGACGGTCGGTCAATGCGATTTAAGCAACGTCCAGTCATTGAATTCTCTACAGGAGAAGGTGTCACTCCAAAGGATATTCATCAGAGAATGAAAACAGTTTATGGTGGTTGTGTTGATGTGAGTACCGCGCGTCTTCATTCTCGTAACGCGAGAGGAGTTCCTGGCGAATTTCAAGTCTGTGCACTTTCATTTCAGGAGTCAGCATCCGGGGTACCCACATTGCACAGATCTTCCGATAGCCAAGCAAAGCAATACTGTAACCCACACGTATTTGTGAAATGCCGATTGTGCTTGCAAGTTCTCTCTGAGTGATACGAAAATTGTCCTGAATCGGTCTGTCAATATTTTGCTTGTGAAGTCGATGGCTGCTGTCACAGGACGTCCAACTCTTCGTTTGTCTTGCAGGTCAGATATTTTAGCCTCAACACCTTTAAGCTTACTCTCCCACCGACACACAGACTCACATCAACACAATCACCATAAATTGCTTTCATTCTCTGATGAATCTTCTGTCAAAAATTCAATGACTGCACTTTGTTTAAATCGCATTGACCGACCGTCTGTGCAGAGATCCATACTTTTCATTGTAACAACACAACCGTTCAATTCTAAGGCTTCCCACCAACTGGAGCTGTAGAGAAGAGGCTACAGAACAAAACAGTATCTGCCACAAACCAATGCTGCCAGCTGTTAAAGAGTTACGAAGGTGGAGGCATTACTTTTCAGTCAATCCACGTATTTCTTGAACACATGTTACCTCAGTGCTAGTGATCGCAGGAAAAAGCAGAGTTTATGATACTTCTCGCCTAATTTCATAAATATAGACATGAAAGACAGCATCTCACAGAAGAGTCTCCACAGTACGATCGTCGACAAAACAGAGTCATAAGTTTCGCTGGAAAGAAGGAAGTGACATCTGCACGTAACTATATCTCTTAAGTATTCACTGCATTCCACCGTTGGATGATTGGTATAGCAACTGAATTTCGTGGTTATATTTCCAATATAACAGTAACTCTCTTTGCCAAAGGGATTTAATCCAAGAGTGTGTTCATGTACAGAACTCCTTGTGGCAGAAATCACAAAAATTACAGCCATTTCTTATAATGCAGACACCTCACGGTTTAAACAGCAGAAGGGAGGCAGGAAAATTAGTGTTTAACGTGTCATCAACGATGATGTCATTGAAGATGGTGTACCAATTCGGATTAGGAAAGCCTGGGGACAAAAATCAGCAATACCCATTCAAGTAAAATATCCTGGAATTCTCCCTAAGCTGTTTAGAAAAATTAGAAAACTTAAATCTGAATTGACTTTTGTGGATTTGAATTGTCGCCCTGTCCAATTCGTGTCCAGTGGCCTACCACTGCGACACCTCCCTCAGTAACAACAGAAGTCTAAAAAAGCACTATTTCCATTTCTTAATACCTTACAGAGTAGATCCTTTGATGGAAGTATTCAAAATTGGAGCCTCACTGAGTCTAACATTCACTGATTGACGATATCCAGTACAACATGAAATAGACAGATGTGTTCCAATCTCTGTCTTCCCTTACAGTTTTTCCCTTCTACATCTCCCTCTAGTCCGATGGAAGTCATTCCCTGATGTCTTAATAGATGTCCTATCATCCTGTCGCTTCTCCTTGCCACTGTTTTCCTCATATTCCTTTCCTCTCCGGTTCTCTGCAGAATCTCCTCATTCCTTACACTATCAGTCCATCTCAGATGCTTCGGTTCTCTTCTGTTGCGGTTTTGTCAAAGAACATGTTTCAGTACCATACAATACTGTGCTCCAAACGTACAACCTCAGAAATTTCTTCTTTAAATTAAGGCCTATGTTTGACACTAGCAGGCTTCTCTTGGCCGGGAACGCCCTTTTTGCCAGTGCTAGTCTGCTTTTGCTGTAACCCCAGCTCCGGTCGTCACAGGTTATTTTGCTGCCTAGAAAGCAGAATTCCTTAACTTCATCTAATTCATGACCATTAATCCTGATATTAAGTTTCTCGCTGTTCTCATTTCTACTACTTCTCATTATTTTCGTCTTCTTTCGATTTACTGTCAGTCCGTATTCTGTACTCATTAGATTGTTCATTCCACTCAGCAGCTCATTTAATTATTCTTCAGTTGCGCTAAGCATAGTGATGTCATCAACGAATGGTATCATTGATATTCTTTCACCTTTAATTTTAATATCACTCCCGAACCTTTCTTTTATTTCCATCATTGTTTATTCGGTGTGCAGATTGAAGAGTACGGGCGAAAGACATCATCACTGCCTTACACCCTTTTTAATCCAAGCACTTCGTTCTTGGTCGTCTATTCATGTTATTCCCTCTTGGCTCTTGTACATATTGTATATCACTCGTCTCTCTCTATAGCTCACCCCTATTTTTCTCGAAATTTCGAACATCTTGCACCATCTTACATTGTCGAACGCATTTTCCAGGCTGACAGATCCTGTGGACGTGCCAGTCTTAATTTTTATTTAGTCTTGCTTCCATTATCAACCGCAGCGTCAGAATTGCATCTCTGGTGACTTCCTTTTCTTTGGGAAAACTGATCGCCATCTATCACATTCTCAGTTTCCTTTTCTATTATGTATATTATTTTTGTCGGCAGCTTGGATGCATGAGTCGTTAAGCTGATTGTGCGATAATTCTCGCACTTGTGAGCTCTTCCAGTCTTCGGAAGTGTGTGGATGATATTTTTCTGAAAGTCAAATTGTATGTTGCCAGATTCATTCAGAATGAGATTTTCACTCTGCAGCGGTGTGTGCGCTGATATGAAACTTCCTGGCAGCTTAAAACTGAGTGCCAAGCCGAGACTCGAAATCGGGACATTTGCCTTCATCTGAGCTCCCAAGCACGACTCACGAACCGCCCTCTTAGCTTCAATTCTGCCAGAACCTCGTGGCTAAGCCATGTCTCCTCAATATCCTTTCTTCCAGGAGTGCTAGTTCTGCAAGTTTCGCAGCAGAGCTTCTGTGAAGTTTGGAAGGTAGGAGACGAGGTACTGGCAGAACTGAAACTGTGAGGATGGGTCGTGACTCGTGCTTGCGTAGCTCGGGCAAAGGTCCCAGTTCCAGTTTCGGGCTGGCATACAGTTTTAATCTGCCAGGAAGTTTCAGATTCATTCATTCGACACACCAGAGAGAATAGTCTTTTTGTTGCAACTTCTCTCAATGATTTTAGATATTCTGATGGAATATTATCTCTCCCTTCTGCCGTATTTGATCTTAAGTCCTCCAAAGTTCTTTTAAGTTCTGATTCTAATACTTGAACCACTACCTCCTCTAAATCGAATCCTGTTTCTTCTTCTGTCACCTCAGACAAATCTTTCCCCTCATAGAGGCCTTCAATGTAATCTTTCTAGCTATGCGCTCTCCTCTCTGCATTTAACAGTGGAATTTCCCTTGCAATCTTAATGTTAGCACCCTTGCTTTTTATGTCACTGAAGGTTGTTTCGACGCTCCTATATACTCAGTCAGTCCTGCTAATAGTCATTTCTTTTTCGATTTCTTCACATTTTTCATGCAGCCATTACGCCTTAGCTTCCCTGCATTTCCTATTTATTTCATTTCTCAGTGACTTGTATTTCTGTTTTTTTAAGACTTTTGCACTTCCTTCTTTCATCGATTGGCTGAAGTATTTCTTCTGTTGCCCATGTTTCTTCGCTGTTACCTTCTTTGTACCTATGATTTTCTTTCCATCTTCTGTGATTGCCCATTTGAGAGATGTCCATTCCTCTTCAACTGTACTCCCTGCTGAGCTATCCCTTATTGCTGTATCTATAGCCTTAGAGAACTTCAAGTGTCTCGTCTTCCCTTACTACTTCTTTGTGCGTTGATTCTTCCTGTCTTATCTCTTGATCTTCATTTTTCTCTTCATCACTACTACATTGTGATATGAGTCTATAATTGCTCCTAGGTACGCATTACAATGATTTCGGAATCTCTCTCTGAGCATGATGTAGTCTAACTGAAACCTTCCCTATCACCCGGCCTTTTCCTAGTATACCCCTCCTTTCGTTATTCTCGAACAGAGTATTCGCTATTACTAGCTGAAATTTATTACAGAACTCAGTCTTTCTCCTCTCTCATCCCTTGTCCCAACCCATATTCTCCTGTAACTATTTCTTCCACTCCTTCCCCTAGAAATGCATTCCAGTCCCCCATTACTATTAGATTATCATTTTCCTTTGTGTATTGTATTACCTTTCAATATGGACATATACTTGTTCTCTGTCTTCACGTTCAGCTTGCGTCGTCGGCATTAAACTTTAACTATAGTTATCGATGTTGCTTTACTGTCGATTCTGATAAGAACAATCGTAGCACTGAATTGTTCACAGTAACATATTCTCTCCCCTACCTTCCTATTCATCACACATCCTACTCCAGTTGTACTATTTTCTGTTGCTGTTTATAGTACCCTGTACTCACCTGACCGGAAATCTTTGTCTTCTTTCCACTGATCCTTACTGTACCTAGATTAAGCCTTTGCACTTTCCTTTTCAGATTTTCTAACTTCCCTACCACATTCAAGCTTCTGACATTCCACGCCCCGACTCGTGATACGTTATCCTTTCGTTGATTACTCAGACTTCTTCCCATGGTCATATCCCCCTTGACATTCCACTGGGAGACTATTCCAGAATCTTTTGACAATGGAGAGATCATCATGACACTTTTCCAGTTACAGGCCGCATGTTCTGTGGATAGACGTTATGTGTCTTTCATGCAGTGGTTTCCATTGCCTTCTGCATCCTCATGTCGTTGATCATTGCTGATGCTTCCGCCTTTAGGGGGTCGTTTCCCACCCAAGGACAAAAGAGTGCCCTGAATCTCTGTCCGCTTCTCTGCCCTGTTTGGCAAGACTGTTGCCATAATGAGGGTGACTTGTTATGCTCGAAGTCTTCAATTGCCAATGATCATTATTAATCAAAATTTAAGCGGTTGTGGTTTTCGAACCCGGGACCGAGAATATTTCTTTTTTTTTTTTTTTATTTTGTTCGCTAATGCTCATTCCGTTTGGTCTAGGCGGACGTCATAGGACATCCATTCAAGTTGACCGTTGATTCGTTTACTCAGTATTTTTATTACAGAGGGCCAGCGCCCCTCTGACTGAACACGCTGAGCTACCGCATTGTGAAAGCTAATAAGCGCCATCAAACAATGAAGAGTTAACTGGATGGGGCCAAGCTACACCTCGCAACTCATGCTGACAAATGCGTGTGGGGCAACTGTAGATCATTCGACAGACGTCCAGTCAATCCTCCGAAGGGCAAGAGGTAAGACGGCCAACGACTCCGCCCCAAGCGTTCAAGGCAGTAGCAAGCGGGCGGCCGCAGGGCAACTCCGGTCGTGCCTGAAATACCGCGGCCCGCCCAGTGGCACACTGACGCCCCCTGACACTGAACACGAAACACTTCCGGAGCCCTTTAATCTGGTGTTGAAGCAATGTGCGGAAGATTGTTACATACATACCCCGAAAACGCCACAAGAATTAAAGCACCTACGGAGAAAAAATAACATGTACTAGCCAAGATTTTCATTACGTAGACAGATGTGATTTTAGAGAACATGTGAACGTTTTGTGTTGGATTTTGAAGCGGCAAAGAAGCATCAGATTGAGAAGGAGCGACAGATTGGAGGGTGGTGTCACGAGTAGTATTAGCCCATCATCCGTCCTCTGTAGGCATGAGTAAATTTATTGGATGAGATGAAAAAAGCACTGGAATGCAGACTTTCTGTAGAGCAATTCGGACTTTAGGTGGCTTCTGCGTCCCCAGTAGGTCTGCCTCGCATGAGATATTATGGAGTGTGGAACATGGAATAGTTCCGTTCGGACTTAAGATTTTACGCATTGACCGAAGCTCAATTTTACTGCTGAAGATTAATTAATTCACACTCTCTTAGCCGGTACTAACAACCGAGAATGATATGAAAAAATAATTACTAATGTTTCCTGAAACATTTATGCTAATGAAGGAAAGAAGTTCCTTATCGCTTCGCCATCGCTATATACACTAAAAACTAAACTCCGCGCGAACAGGCCTTGGAATGCCCAACAGTAGCGACCGGCCGCCGTGTCATCCTCAGCCCACAGGCGTCACTAGATGCGTATATGGAGGGGCATGTGGTCAGCACTCCACACTCCCGGCCGAATGTCAATGTACGAGGCCGGAGTTGCTACTTCACAATCAAGTAGCTCCTCAGTTTGCCTCACGAGGGCTGAGTGTACCCTGCTTGCCAACAGCGATCGCCAGACCGGATGGTCACCCATCCAAGTGCTAGCCCAGCCCGACAGCGCTTGACGTCGGTGATCTGATGGGAACCGGTGTTACCATTGCGGCAAGGTCATTAGCGTTATGTGCACTACCTAACAAAATAAAAGAAGTAACACCCGTAAGACAATATTGGATGCAATGTAACTTCGTATATCTACAACCCATCTACGGGTGTCCAAGGTATTAGAGTTGCATTTCTCTGTGGCAAGTAGAACTGCCACCAGAGTTCGTTACTGTTGTTGGTGTGTAGTATTGTTAAAATGCTTCGTAGGTTATACAATCTAGTGCTCATGAACAAACTCATATATTCAGTTATTACTGTGAAAGACACAGAGATGTTGCGTATTTCATTGAGTCTGAAATGCTGCTCATTGGCGTTCTCTGTTTGATCTACTGGTCGAATCGTGCATCACCCAGAGTTTTGAGGCATTCGCCCGTGATAGTGATGTTGGACGGCATTGGAATGTCAGGGCAGCTATACTATCAAGATTTCGCTCGACGACGTCTGATCGCCACAATGGAGCGCAGCCGTATTGTGCAGCAATCATATCGTAAACCCAACACATCTGTGCATATTATCGAAGGACAATTAAGGAACTCTCAGCAAAATTTTGTGTCGGTTGATGAATGGAGTCGCGCAGTGACGAATCGCCGTTCTTCACTGCCCCAGGTGACCATCGTAGGCGAATATGTTGGCGACCTAAGGAGAAGTTCCATCCGTGCAACAATTTAGTGAGGCACAACTGTGTTACTCCCCATGACGTGGTGTTGCGAACCACCGCGTGAAACTTCAGGTCATGGCTGGTTGTGACTTGGGGAGCCCTCACGGTTCAGCGATTCCTGACGGACATCCTTCATCCTCATATGTTATCTCTCACTCAATGGAAACGTGGTGATAGTTTCCAATACGACAATGTATGTCCACACACGGCACACGTCTTTATTAACTGTCCGTGTGATGTTGAGGTGCTCTTGTGGCCAGCAATATCCTCAGATCTGTCTCCGATAGAACGGGGGCCACCTGTGACGTCGACTGCTTCCCAGTATCATGATATTAAGAACCAGTGACAACAGTTGCTGGTCAGTCTGCCTCAGGAGAAGATACAAAGGCTTTATCATACTTTTCCTAACTGAATTGCCGCGCGGTGTAGCCGCGTGGTCTTGGGCGTCCTGCCACGGTTCGCGCAGTTCCCCCCGTAGGAGGTTCGAGTCCTACCTCGGGCATGGGTGCGTGTGTTATCCTTAGCGTAAGTTAGTTTAAGTTAGATTAAGTGGTGTGTAAGTTTAGGGACCGATGACCTTAGCAGTTTGGTCCCATAAGATCTTACCACAAATTTCAAATTTCAAATTTCTAGCTGAATCCGTGCAGACATTCGGGATGAGCGGGTGCAACTTCATACTGACAAGTGGGTTCATATTGCCAAGTTGTTTGTGAATTTTACTCGAATTTTTAATCATTGAAATACTTCACACACCTTCTCAGTCCATGAAATTTCATCTCATTTCCCCCTGCCTTCCTTGGTACTTCACTTGTTTGGTGCAGGCAATGTATATTAAAATATAGCTTCCTGTAGATCGTTAAATAATTCATTACGTGTTCGGCCTATTCCATCTTCTATTGAAACAGTTCAACTCAAATAGGTTGTACTTTTCGCTGATTTCATATTGCGGTGTGAAGGTATTTTTGCAATACCAAAGGTAATTGGAATGGCAAACGAAATAAATCGTATTTAGATTATTGCTGTGAAACCACCAGAGAACATCGGTCCCTGATCAACCGCCGATATTTTAGAGATGGATTTCGGGTACCCCGTACAGCTCACAAGGGAATGGTCCATTCTGACATATCGAAACCTACCCTGGTATTTTATACGTAGAATGAATACAGAGGAACAAAAGCAGTGTCAAAATTTTAGCTGCTAAGACGCACTGCAAGTAGTTTTAGGAAACATGTTGAGGGCACTCATTTTTGCAGCGTAAAGTACCGCGCATAGAGTACTTGGTACAGCCCTTCCTCCCTGTGTGCATACTTACCTATTTCAAACACCTAAACTATACAAAACATGTCCTGTACTTTACATACCTGGAATAACTTGCAGGTAATATCGACAGCTAAACATTCGTGAAGGTAGCTTATAAGAGGGTAATCGACTACTCCATCTGCCTCTGCATCGCGTAAACTTTGTTCTGTGTGGTATTATATTTTATCTGTTTGTGTATCGTGTTCTCTCAGGAGGAATTGGGGACCAGCCTAGCATTTGCCTAAACGAGCATGGGCGACCGCCTAAACACCACACCGATCATGGTCGATGTACCACCTCACGTTGCTAATCCACCACACGGGTTCGAGGCGTGTCTGTTGACTTTCCTGTCTGCGCATTATGTTAAAGGAGCCCATATGCAGGGTGAAGAAATAATACAACACCTGGTGGTCGGCCTGCGATTAATGGCCAAAAAGATATCTAGGAAAACCTTGTTTCGCCAATAGTTTTAATAGAAACGCGATTTAAAGACGAGGCTCTGGCAACGCTGTAACTGCGTGTGGCGTGGCCAAAAACAGATAGCATGAGCTCTGCGCTGTGCTGGGGCTGTCCTATTAGTTCAGTGAGACGAAGCGGTGCTGTGGGGAACGGATATGCGGCTTTCGCGCCAATCATTTTTTTCAGTTGAAACATGAAATAGTATCCAATTAACACCTCCACAATGCGTATCTTGCGTATGTCTTTCTACTACTGTTATCTGTGCTGTATTTAAACATTAAAACAAAACATGAACTTCTTACAGACCTAACCGACCATTTTGTTTCGTCCATGACACAAATCAAGCAAACAGAAAATAATAGTGGATACAATAACATCGTCTGTATCTAATGAGATATAAAAAACACAATAGGTAGGCTACACTAGATAGCACATTATACTATGCACAATAATTCCATTCTGTACGTTTGACGTTCAGTCTTATCCTCAGAGTATGCAGACACAACAGCGCCTTTCTTAGCAATCATATACAACCGCTCACTTAACGAAAGGTCTGTTCCTAAAGACTGGAAAGTAACAAAGTCACACCAATATTCACGAAAGGAAACAAGAATATCCCATTGAATTACAGACCCATATCACTGACCCCATTTTGAAGCATATACTGTACTCGAACATTATGAATCACCTTGAAGAAAATGATTTATTGATACATAACCAACACGGAATCGGAAAATATCGTTCTTGTGCTGAGCGCTGTCGACAAGGGATCTCAGATCGATTCCATATTCCTAGATTTCCAGAAGGCTTTTGATACCGTTCCTCACAAGCGACTATTAATCTGATTTCGTGCATAGGGCGTATCGTCTCAATTGTGTGACTGGATTCGTGATTTACTCTCAGAGAGGTCACAGTTCGTAGTGATAGACGGTAAATCATCGAGTAGAACATAAGTGATATCTCGTGTTCCAAAAGGTAGTGCATAGGCCCTTTGCTGTTCCTAATTTACATAAATAGTCTACGTGATAATCTGAGCAACCCCCTTAGATTATTTGCAGATGACGCTGTAATTTACCGTATAGTAAAATCATCAGATTGTCAATTCCAATTACAAATTGATCTAGAGAGAATTTGTGTATGGTGTGAAAAGTGGCAATTGGCACTAAACAAAGAAAAGTGCGAGGTCATCCACATGGGTACTAAAGGAAATCCGATAAATTTTGGATATACAATAAATCACACAAATCTAAGGGCTGTCAGTTCGACTACATACCTATGAATTACAATTACGAGCATCTTAAATTTGAAAGACCATATAGCTAATATTTTGGGGAAGGCGAAACAAAGACTGCGTTTTGTAGACGGAACATTTAGAAGATGCGACAACCCACTAAAGAGACAGCCTACATTACATTTGTCCGTCCTCTACTGGAATATTGCTGGGCGGCGTGGGATCCTTACCAGGTAGGACAGACGGAGGACATCGAAAAAGTTCAAAGAAGGGCAGCTCGTTTCGTGTTATCACGCAATAGGGGTGATAGTGTCTCTGATTTTATACGCGAGTTGGGGTGGCAGTCACTGAAACAAAGGCGGTTTTCTTTGCGGCGAGATCTATTTACGAAATTTCAATCACCAACTTTCTCTTTTGAATGGGAAAATATTTTGTTGACACGCACTTACGTAGGGAGAAATGATCATCTTAATAAAATAAGAGAAATCAGAGCTCGAACGGAAAGATTTAAGTGCTCCTTTTTCACACGCGCCATTCGAGAGAGGAATGGTAGACAAGTAGTATGAAAATGGTTCGATGAACCCTCTGCCAGGCACTTAAGTGTGAATTGCAGAGTAACTATGTAGATGCAGGTGTAGATGTACGTATACGCACAAGCAACGTTCATTTTAGAGAAGTTTTTCAAATCGACCACCTTGCATTTGCAAATACTTCACCACTCGCTGGCTCATACTTTGCTGGACTCTACTCATCACACCTGCATCCACTATTGCTGAAGTGTCATTCACGCGAGCTGCTAGGTCCTGTACATCCTTGGATGGGACACTATAAAATTTTTCCTTTAAGTGTCCCCACAAACAAAAATCTGATCGATTTAGGTCCGGGGAACGTGGAGGCCAAAACGTTGAACCTCCACGTCCAATTGATTTCCTTGGGGAATAAACATTTACATAGTTATATTCATTCCAAAGGGTGGCGGTGTACCGTCATGCTGAAAAATAGCTGTAGCCGAACATTAAGTGGAACGTTTTCTAATGCAAAGGCGAAGTATTGCAAAGAAACGTACTCTGCAGGAGCTTACTGAACTTGTCCGGTAACAGGCAAGGGCCTGGAAGCATCTCTCCCACGATTCCAGCCCACATCGTTGTGCCACAGCGTGCTTGAAAGTCACGTTCATGGGTAATTTGTGGGCTCTGCTTCAGCCAATAATGTCTGTTCTGGGGGCTTGAAAATACCTTACGACTGAAGCTAGGCTCGTCATTCCATTCAAGTTATATATAAAATGTTCGTTATCTTCCACTGGGTGCAGAATCCATTCACTAAACTGTACTCGTCGAATGCGGTCTTCTGGCCGCTGGTGTTGAGTTAACACGTAATGATCTGAGTGCAGTTCTTCATCGTGCAACAGCTCAACAACTAGTCTTTGACATATCTGGAACTGCCTTGCGACATCAAGGGTACTTCGTCGAGGTGACTGGTTAACGGTTTCAAGAAACGCATCCTCTGTCTGTGGAGTACGTTTTATTCCTGGACGATCTATGTCCATTACTGCGGAAAAATGTTACCGTTTACCCGAAGGCGTAGCTCCAGGTGACGAAACATATTCTTACCGGCATGATACCTTTAAGGGTATCGTGCAGCATACGTACGAGCAACAATAGCAGCAGTAGTTGCGTTATCGGATGCACCCAGCACCAAAAGCATATCGACGAATTCATTGTTTGTGTACTATATCTGCCCCCGTCGGAGGTTCGAGTCCTCCCTCGGGCATGGGTGTGAGTGTTGTCCTTAGATTAAGTTATATTAAGCAGTGCGTAAGCTTAGGAACCGATGACCTCAACATTTTGGTCCCATAAGACCTTATCACAAATTTCCAATTTGTACTCTACCGGGAAGTCTCCCTACATGAACTAGGCAGGACCAATCATGGTTGTGCGCGGTTAGTAGACACACGGGTGCAGTTTAGTGGATTTCACTGTCATGTGACAGAATATTTTCTTGTGACAAAATGATTTCCTTCTTCTAAACGACGAGATCTAGCGCACAGAAGCAACCCTAGCTACATGGTGGATGTCTGCTTGATGTCCCAGCAGACTGCTTAGTGAGATACGACGGCTGGTACGGTAGTACGGTGTGATACAGGTTCTAAAGATTCCCCTGTACATTCTCCCATGCGCCGCACTATGTGACCGTTGCCAGCTCCTCGTTTTCATACATTTGTTTTCAAAACGCACCCGACCTGATTTTTGAAGATAATGTTTGGTCTTGAATCTGGGTGAGAAATCGTATGCAGACCTCCAAGTGCGGCATTGTTTCTTCACCCTGTAGATTAAGTAGACACTATTTTGAAAATTTAAACGTAAACACTGCTTTTCTGCGCACGTTTACAGGTCAGAAATTCGCCATCCTTGAGGAGAAGACGGTGCTGTCGTACATCCTGCGCCACTTCCGCGTGCAGACGGTGGAGAGGCTGGAGGACCTGAAGCTGATGGGCGAGCTGGTGCTGCGGCCCTTCAGCGGCGTCAAGCTGCGCCTGTGGCCGCGGTAGGCCACTCGAGCCGACCGACCACCAACAACCGATCACCCGCCGCTGCGCCCTGAAAAACCCAACACAGACCTGCCGTTACTGTCTTATACATTTCAAACGTGGTATCAAGTGCATATCTACAGAGGTCACCATGCGTTACCTCAAACCGCATCTCATTCCTCGACTACTGCAATTATTATATTTACAACAAGGACACATTATGTTAATAAAATCTACAGCAGCTGTCTGTTCCACTTTTCATCTCTCAGCAGCCTACTCCTACTACCAACCTTCATTCAAGAAATGATGATACACTCGTTGTTCGGAGGATGGTGAATTACTGCCAGCCGCGACGGGTAGCCGCGGGGTCTGAGGCACCTTGTCACGGTCCGTGCAACTTCCCCCGTCGGAGGTTCGAGTACTTCCTCAGGCATGGGTGTGTGTGTTATCCACAGCGTAAGTTATTTTAAATTACATTAATTAGTGAGTAGGTTTAGGGACCGATGCCTGAGTAGTTTGGTCCCATAAGACCTTACCACGAATTTCCGATTTCCAATTACTGCCGCTTTATTTTAGTGTGCCTTCTTCATCACACAAACTTTTACTCGTGTAACACGTCAGTGCAGCTCTAGCGACCTACCGACCTCGTCGGGGCAGTGGGCCTGCTGTTTCTCTTCAACCCAAGTAATGTAGATTTATAACTGGTTACTATGGTGCTACAGTTTCATATTTGACATGGGCAAACTTTGGCATGCATTAGTTTAGTGTCACTGGCTCCTGAAGTAGGCCAAATTATTTTGGGTGAAACCTGGGTAAAGGTTGGTTTACATTTGCAACTGAGGCTGACGTGTTACAAGTTCAATTATCACAGTTTTGCAGTGCTGCACAATGTTAAAAATTCACAAACTTCTACATTCCGCTGTTAACGGTTTCGACTACTGTCATTTTCAGATCCGTTAAAGAAAAAAAAAAAAAAAAAACAAGGTCTAACCAACTAAGTTCAATGTGCTGACTCCAAGTATAAAAGGCCTCATGCTACATAAAAAACAAAAAATATTTACATGATTAACAACCACGTATATCATCCATACGGACCATAAAATATTCTGATACCTGACTTCATCGTAAGCAGTACGGAAGAGAAGGTCTTCCCTTCAGTACTGCTCTTTGTACACTCAGTAGTAGTAGGTTGCTTCTAATAGTCCTGTGTCGTTTATTCATATTCATGACGTGGTCTACACATTATTTAAGTAATAACAAAGGTAATGTGGTGTCTTAAACCATTTTAACCCTTATCCGTGAAGAGCGTCCATGAAAGATGGTCCATGACTGGAACCGGTTGATATTTCGGTTTGAAATAAAAGTAGCTGATGATCAAACATGCATTTTATACATCCTTATTCGACCCCCAGAGAAAAAAGGCCAATGAGGTCGAACGTTGTAGATAACGGCGACGAGCGTCTCTTTCATTACCGTCAGCTTCGGCACACAGAAGAATAACGTAGATGTATTCTGCACACGTGTACTCAGTCATGTTGCTCTAACACCCACAGACAGGCATGAGGCTGGAACCATGTCAGAGAGGTAGGACAGTCGTCAAGTTACAATAGCCGTTCCGATATAGGCACTCCTCACCGTGACTGCGCTATTACATACCTTCCTAGCAGACATACTGTTGTAGCAGGGGAACGGTACGTTTCTGGACACGGATTCTGATTCAAAATATTGTCAATTAAGTCCACTGTACAAGTCCTAGAAGTTTGTGACGAGAATTTCAGAGTGCCCTATATGTTTATTACGTCGTTTTAATAGTCTTAAAATGCACTTATTTAATACTTAAGTCAAAATGAGCAACGTGTGAGTTACGGGCCTAACTCGACAGTAACTCTAGGTGGGGGAGGAGGGTGGCGGACAAGATATGCAAACTTAGTCAACAGTGAATGTGAAGTAAGAAAGGAGACAGTGAGCTGATATTGTAATGTAGAAAAGAAGGAGGAGGTAGGGTGAAATAGAGGAGAGAGTGTAATGGAAAGACATTATAAGAGATGTAACTTTTTTATGTTACTTGTTCAATGACTTCGTATTGTTTGTGGTTTCCGTTATTTATCTGCTCACTAAGCAGCTGCTTATTGAGTGCTAGTGCTTTGTGCATGTGGTGGATTTCCCGAACAGTGAGTGGTTTGTGTGATGCTCATGTGTCCTTCTGTTGTGATTAGCCAAGGATATTCGTGTTTAAGGTGGTCTGCAAGTGTTGAGTGGTTTGTACTGTATTTCCACGTTCTTATGTGCTCTTTATATCTTACGTCAACATCCTGCTTATCATCCTGATTTAGATTTTGTTACAATCCCTGTAGTTCAGCTACCAGGTGCAGACTGTTTGCATCTGTTCGGTTCTGGTTTTAGTTTTGGGATATGTTTCTGTATTATATTATTTGTTCCGTAGTCGACGTTTACGTCCTGTTTTTGAATGTGTTACGTAATTCGGATGTGAGTTTGTTGTGGTAAATCTTTGTTTGGCATTTTCTTGTGAATGTGTTACTTGTATTACATTTACCATTGTTTATATCTGTTTCTTAATGTGTGGTTTGGTTCGTCAGTTTCAATTTTTTGTTTATTTATTTTGCCTTTCACTGTTCACAACATTCACTCATCTTTACCGCTCCTCCCTCTCCCTCACCCCACCCCCCCTCCCCCTCCCCACCCGCTCCCCTTCCAACTAGTGTCTGTTTAGGTTTTCAGTCTCTATGCCACTCCTCTACTCTACAAAGCACACATATGACAAAGCAGAGGCGATCGAGTCGAAACCAATACTAGCAGTTAAGTTGGTGACAGTACTTATATCGACCACAATATTATTGTATTGGGAGTCAGCCCGTAATTATGGTTAACAGTACATGCACAACTGATCTGAAAGCGTTGACAGTAGCATGCGTTTCCCTTGGTCAGCACTGTACATGTTTACTGCAACGCCAGCGCCTGTTCTCGATAAGGGCCAAGTGCAGTTGAACAGAACACAAACAATCAGTAGATATGATGCACTGTGTCGTTCTTCGCGTCACGGATTGTGAAGTGCTGAAACCAGCGCAAGATAAAGCGAAAAACTGTAGTGACAAACGTAGGAATGCGTCAAAACGGTGCAAGCAGACGATTTTTCTTGATGTATGGGGAAATTGGACATAAAAATCTGAAGTAAAATCACGCCTCAACATCTTTTGTAACGAACAGTTTTTGGATCTGGAAAACACACTAAAACCGTAAAAATGTTGTCAATGTTGTTCATCGCTATAACTTATTATGTATGGTGATATAAACATGTACAGTGAACTACAGAGATATCAGAGTTGTATACCACTGCTATAAATGCCAATATTTAAATAATTTATTTCCAATCTAGAATTTTGAATATTATTTACCTCAGCAAATATACGTCAATAAAAATGAAATAGTTATTTAATCATTTAAGAGAAGTCTCTAATTAAAATGACAAAATGAACTGATCAGTATAACTTTGCGATGATATATGAAGAGACCGATATTCAGCAAAACGAATTATCGTACCATTAGAAACATAACAAGACATACACTAATATTATTTTTAGAATCTGTCATTTATTATTGTTAAAAGAGTGTCAGCCCCGATATCGCCGAGTAGCTTGTTTGCAGTGAGTGTTTTAGGCACCACTAATGTGAAGGTGCGTAAGTTTCAAATAAAGACATTCGTTGAACAATTTTTTAAAGTTATCATAAAGCCCTAAATTTATCGATTCTTTCAATTTTTTGCAATCATTTTCGCTCAGAAGACGGTTCGCAATAGAGTTGCAGACTTTCATCGTGATGTTGCCTCCATCCATGATGAATTTCATACATGTCAAAGAAAATCAACTGTTGCTGCAAAAGATATTGCTGCCGTGCGCAGTGTGATTGAAGAGGATCTGCAAGTGAATTATCGCGAGACAGAGGCATCTTTGGACATACCGTAGACAGTCATTTAGATCTTGGAAGTGTCTCCAGAAAAAGTGGTTTGGTTGCGCAGCACTTGTAGTAAAATAATCGTTTATTTCTTACTTATATTGTGCACTTAGTGAGCACCACCTTAGCTGATCGAAGACTAAAAATACTGAATCGTGCGCAACAGTTTGTTTCTCAAAAGCCATCTTTGAAATCAGGGAAAACTAACGAAAACACCGCATAACCCTTCATCACAGCGATGCCAGTCTTCACACGGTAGGTCAAATAATTGATTATTTTAAGGCGGAAAGTTTCGAGTTAAAGTCTCACTGCTGGTATTTTTTCACGTTTGTAAAGACTTCTTCTTCCACCATAAATCAAATTAAACTGCTAAACATGGTATATATTAGGCAGACTATAAATAACTGTAATAGAGTTATGAGGAAAGGGCTGTATTGTGAACAGGTGTTTATTGTCATTTTATGTTGAGCAACTATTTGTTGTCAACATATGTTGAGTAGCTACTATTTCTCTGTTATCATTTCCCAGAGCAGCAGTCTTCAGAGCCTTCAGAAGGAGTGAAACTGTCCACAGTTACTGGTTGTGACGCTACCACAAGGCATGATCACAGTCTGCGACATCATTAGTATATCCCGTTCGGATTTCTCACTCTATATATTTTTGTGTCAAAACAGGTCAGTTTTGTTACCCGCGATACTTATATGTAAAAAATAGGCTTATCTTCTGTTTGTCGATCACTGTTTTTTCTTATTATTTCACATCCAGTTGATATCATTTCTCCTAGTTTTAGAGTCCACCTTTAACTGAGCTACCAGTTTCACTGTCATATGACGAGAAATGATCTGAAGATGGTCGCCGTTGCCAGAAATCCGTCATTAAATAATAAAAGAAGTGACAGACAGAAAATAGGACTACTTTTCTGAGTATTTGTAACTGCGTCGGCGACGTTTTCCGTTACACTCTTCTCGGATGACGTGCAGGTAAACTTCAATCGCCGGCCGGAGTGGCCGTGCGGTTCTAGGCGCTGCAGTCTGGAGCCGAGCGACCGCTACGGTCGCAGGTTCGAATCCTGCCTCGGGCATGGATGTGTGTGATGTCCTTAGGTTAGTTAGGTTTAATTAGTTCTAAGTTCTAGGCGACTGATGACCTCAGAAATTAAGTCGCATAGTGCTGAGAGCCATTTGAACCATTTAAACTTCAATCAATAATACGTAGCTTGTGGAAATACATAAGATAAATAGTAGGCTTATACGACAAGGCAGTCAGAGGACGTTCTGTAAATATTCGATGGCTGATGAAAATTAAGTGATATACTGGACTTTGTAGATCTGGAGTTACGAAAATTTTACACGGTTCGGATCACAAAAACCTACATTTTCCAATAAGAAAACGTAAATATCAGCCATTGGTTGTAGTTTGAACAAAAAGACAATGCACACGTGCGATATCATTTAAATATAGCGATGAACGAGCAGACTAGTTAACGCAGTGCTATTAGAACGCTACATAGCTCCAAACATGCAATCAGAATTATTAATCGCCAGGCAGACGTAGAGACGACGTATAACTTGATTGAACGGTCAGGGATGAATGATTACTTGGCGCCGCTGGAGTACCAGGAAGAATTTACTCAATAACGTCGCCGTGAGACTATTCATTCTTAAAGCGGAGTATTCCAAACGATGATTCACCACAGACACTGTAGTACAGTTGATGATTCAGGTGAATAAACAAGGTCGCCGCACAAAATATTATTCACTCGCTTAGATGGGCGCACTGGTAGCTCTGGAGAGTTGTAGACTGAGTTGAATAGCTACCACGCGTTCGTATCACTCTACAGCAACAGCCTAAGCCACGGTGTTAAGTGGCAGTCGGTTGTATGGTATTAGCGCATTGGCGTGGGGCGACGAAATAAAATGGTAGATCGTGTATGGATGTCCTCGTGACCACACAGTGAATCACCTAATCCGCTTTGTTACTGTAACATCGCTGGCTCTTCAACACGTGTACAAGGAATCCTCTGCCACTTGTAGCCGCGTAATACGGTGTACGAACAGTGATGGTAAAACGGTATCAACCGACGGACCGGGACTGTGCTGTACGTCTTATCAAGTACAGTTGGTTGCCAAACCGACGGGAACTGTTGCTGTCGGGCAATCTCAACAAGTATCTAAGAGATTATTGCGAAGGAAACTGCATATAACTGACGTTTGAATTCGAGCACTTCGCAGTGTGTCCTTGATTACAGCGGCACGTTCAGTGGTCGAAACAGTAGCTGACTGGATAGCGTAGCGTGGACGGAAGAGACGAAATTAAGCCTCATTTCAAACGCTGCAGGGCGATGAAATCAAAAATTGCTCAATGAGCCTTTTAACCGACTATATGTAGAGGTTGTTGTTTAGGCTGGAAATGATTCTGTGATGTATTGAGTGTGTCTTCGTACCATGACTGTTCACGCATTAGCTAAACGTGAAAAAAAAGGATTGCCATTTCTTCTACAATTTCATGATGAGATGATTTTGGTACTCACGTCGTCCAAGCTGATAAATGCCGTGTCTCAGGGCTGTACACAGCCAAGGGTTGGACAAAAATATGAAAATGCAGCGAGAATTGCATGCCTGAACATAAATACAGGTGGTAGCCAAGCAGCATGTTGTGCTGAACGACACCTAAGCAATGGTCTCAACACGTTGCAAGTGCCAGTCGAGCTCAGAACAATGTTCTGTGTAGTTGTGAGTGCATTACAGGTATGTCGGAGATAAATGAATTCGAAGGTGGCTAAAGATTTATACCGCACAGGAAGATTGGTAAACTTCGTCCGCTAGGTCACAACGTAGACGAAAGAGTGTGCTGAGTGATCGTGAAAGAGGGATTGTGACGAAAAGTAAGAGAACGACAGCTCCAAAAGTCGCAGAACTGAATTTCGCACTCGCAAACCGTGTAGCACCAAACCAGTAGAGAGTGGGCTCCGTAAGCTGGAAATTGCAGGCGAGTTGCATTTCCAAGACGTCACATCAGTGATGGAAATGACAGTAACTGCAAACCGTAATGCTGAAGCCATAAATCCTGGACTGTGGAGCAAGACATTAATTTGGTCGGATGAGTCTTGTACCACACTGTTTCCTGTTTCTGACCAAGTTTATCTTCCATGAGTGAAAATATGGCTGGACAGCCGTATCATGGTATGGTATGGGTCCCATGGCTACTCTACAAGATCGCAATTCTTCCAAGAATTATGTGACCACTTTGGCTGATCAGGACCGACCCATGTCACAATGTTCGTTACACAATGGTGATGGTGATCCTGAGTTCCAAGGCGAAACGACGTCTGCGTCTGATTTTGTGAGCGCGATGATGAATCGTCGCATCTTACCTGGCCACAGTAGTTATCAATTCTTAATGTAACTGACTCTTTGTGGACTACTTTGGAGCGGAGAGTGTGTGATTGCTATACCACCACCATCATTACCTGAACTTGCCACTATTTGGCAAGAATAATGGTATAACATTTTCTTGAAAACCGTACGGGACCTCTATTTATCCGTTCAGAGAGGACTGGAAGCTCTTTTGAATGTTGAAGATTTCCTGCACCTTACTGGACATGCTAATGTGCTGTGTTTTAGGTGTATCTATAGCTTCGTCCACATCCAGTAAGCTGTAGATCAGACGAACCGTCACTAACACTACTGCACCAAAACTGGGCCGAGAAATGCTTCGATCTCAACCCCACAGAAATTGTTGAGAATATTTTGAATAGCGGATGAAACGTTTCAATCAAAATATTCATAATTTCGAAGCTCAACAGGACCTAATAGATGAGTGGGGTGATCGGACAAAGCTTGCCTGATGAAACACGTGGACCACCTACCTCAGCAAAATAAGGTCATTATCAAGGCTGGAGGTGGTGACATCTGTTTCTAGCGTATTTTCTCAGGGGATAGGAAGTTCTTTGTCCGGTGTGCTAAAATTCCTATGAGCTGTAGCATCTGTCGCTATTTCCTAGGAGCAGTAGTTCGTAGCATTGAGGAGACCGTAATTTTAACTTGGCCTATATCGCATTTGAATGATGTCAAGCTTTTGAGAAATAACGTTTGGTAAGAAATCTTCACGGGTTATCAGCCGAGGGTGACGTCGTCTTCTAGTCGCAACGTTTCAATGGATTGCGTATCCATCATCTTCAGACTTCTCCTGAAGATGATGGATACGTAATCCACTGAAACGTAGGAACTAGAAGACGACGCCACTCGGCTGATAACCTGTGAAGATATCATAGCTGAAATACGCCGAGAAACCCTGCAATCGCATATAACGTTTGGTATTCTCTTCCCAAGTTAAATAACTACAATACTTTTCAGTTTATTTCTAGTCGATACCCAGTTTGTGAAATCTGTATTTAACAATCGGACGAGGCAGCTGGACTCTCATTCTGGAGGATGACGGTTCAAGCCCGCGTCCGGCCAACCTGATTTAGCTTTCCCTTGCCTTCCCTAAGCTGCTACAGGCAAATGTCAGAATGGTTCCTCTGACAGTAAGGCCGATTTCCTTCCCCATCCTTGAATCAATCCGAGATTTTATTCCGTCTCTGATTACCTCGATGTCGACGGGACGTTAAAGCCTAATCTTCCTTTTTGTGTTTAAATAAGTCCGACCCAGGGAACAAGGGTATAATCGAATTTTCTTTTCTTTTTTTTCTTTTTTAGGCAATCTGTGTTATATGATATGTATAAAAGTATGTATAAATTTTTTTACATGCACATTTTCTCCACTGTGCATGCTAGCTATACCCATAGAAAACAACAACGCAAAATCAGAGGAACGAGGACTTGGTGACAACTGAAGGGCAGCAGAGTTGAGAGAGGAGTAATGGCGTTCGTAGGACTGGCCAATGATACGAGGCAAGAGAGGCAAAGAAAGTCGGCCATTGGTACAGATAAAAACTGAATGTGCCATCTTATATTAATTAAACTGGTACATTTGAGCATTTAATACCCATCCCGTCTCGATTTTCCTCTAGAAACTCCCTATCTCTGTCTTTGTCATCGGCTCTGAATACATTTCAGCTCTACGTTTCAAGCGCAAATACTTCTTCCTTTTATCAGGTAAGTCAGCTATTTATTTAGAATGGCTCTAGTTGGCGAAATCAAAACAATTTTTATCACATTGAATTTCTCGTTCTCTCAATGCTTGTCTCATCCTCATTCATCAACAGATGTATTAATTTGCGACACACAGGACACTTCTGAACAGCCACCTCGCAGTGGCCGCACATCAGGGTTCTGTGGTTGGCAGCGGCTGGACACAAGGCACGAGCGGGCCGAAGCCTCTTTGTGAACAGATTATAGTTAGATATAACACAAGTTTCTGAGACTCAGTGTCATGTTCTTTGGGAGCGCTGGAGAAAAGTGAGTCTCTTTTGTCATCCATTTTTCTTTAAGTAGATCCTTCCAGTGCGTTGCGGTGCACTGATCATGATTCGCTGCTGAGAGAATTGATTTTGTTTGCTGTGTCTTACCATATTTACTTATCATCATCATGATCACAACTGTCCCGCCCTGAAGGTAGATTTTCCCGTAGTATCTCTCCTGTCTTTAGCCATCCTCTTCAGATCCATGTAGTTTTCGCTTCCTTTGATGTCGTCTATAACCTTTTATCTCCTCCCTCCTCTCAGTCTTCTCTCACAAACAAGTCCTTCCAAAGCGCCTATCAACAAGCACTCTGTCTCAGCAAGTATCCCATCCAGTTCTACTTCCTTTCTTTTCTAGCTTGCATCAGTCTTACCCACTCACTAACACTTTCGAAAGCTCTTTTCTCACCCATTCTTTCTCTCCACCTTATCCTCTCTATTCTCCTCCACATCTCAAATGCTTCCAGCCTTTTTTCATCCCCTCGTCTCAGTGTACGTGTTTCTGCCTCAATAGAGCGCCGCACACCAAACAAAACACCTGTCAAACCTTTCCCTCAGACGTTTGTCTAGTTTGCGACGTAATAATCTCCTCTTTCTATTGAACTCCTCCTTCGCTACAGGAATGCGAGTTTTCATCTTTTGAAGTGACCATACTTCAGGGAGACCTAAATCTCTAATGTCGACGCTGTGGAAATGAATGACGTCAGACTGGACACTCAGACAAACTTAGCACAAAACTATTCCCAGTTGCAAAGGACTCTGTCCAACAGTTAGATGGCTTAGCTATGGGGGTCCACTATTAGTTCAATTTTGGCTAAAACATTCATGCCGCGTGGAGTGGCCGCGTGGTTTGAGGCGGCATGTCAAGGACTGCGCGGTCCCTCCCGTCGGAGGTTCGAGTCCTCCCTCAGGCATGGGTGTGTGTGTTGTTCTCAGCATAAGTTAGTTTAAGTAGTGTGAAGTCTAGGGACCGATGACCTTAGCAGTTTGCCGGCCGATGTGGCCGTGCGGTTCTAGGCGCTACAGTCTGGAGTCGAGCGACCGCTACGGTCGCAGGTTCGAATCCTGCCTCGGGCATGGATGTGTGTGATGTCCTTAGGTTAGTTAGGTTTAATTAGTTCTAAGTTCTAGGTGACTGATGACCTCAGAAGTTACGTCGCATAGTGCTCAGAGCCATTTGAACAATTTTTTTTTAACCTTTGCAGTTTGGTTCCTTAACAAGTCACACACTCAAACATTCATTGACCATTTTGAACAACATTTTTTGGATAAAGAACCTTTGAGTGCAAATATTAACTGCTGGTTCAGATATATAGGTGATGTGCAGTGTATGTGGACAGATGCTACAAGTCACCTCGACAAATTTTTGCAGAACTTCACACTCAACATAAAAATATTCAGTTCATTATGAAGGTTTTCACCATCGACATCAGTACATAGGCACATATTGTTTCAAAACTACAGCTGCAACTACAGTAATACATTCTTGCCCAGTAACACACAGTTACACCCAGTTACACATACACATACCGCTTTCGACTCACTGATGCACCGTCTCATGTCTGGTCCCATACCCAAAGAAGATTTCAAATCACAGTTAGACACAACAAATTTTATTGGCTCAATTGATGACTACAGTCTTGTCCTGAATGAACACATCTTGTATACAAAACAAAAACAAAATGATACCCCTCCTCTGTGCTGCATCTGCTGACTCTTCCGCTGTCTTCAGGAAGATTAGATTAGATTAGTACTTGTTCCATAGATCATGAGTACGACACTTTGTAATGATGTGGAGCGTGTCAGGTTAATAAAAGGTGTCTACACAAGATATTACATTACACAAAATATTACATGACACTGAATATTTTTAATTTATTTTGTGGGGGTTGGGGAAATTACCCAAATATTATATCAAAAAATTCATCTAATGAGTAGAAGGAGTTGCCATTAAGAAATTCTTTTAATTCCCTTTTAAATGCTATATGGCTATCTGTCAGAATTTGGATGCTATTAGGTAAGTGACCAAAGACTTTCGTGGCAGCATAATTTACCCCCTTCTGAGACAAAGTTAGATTTAACCTTGAGTAGTGAAGATCATCCTTTCTCCTGGTGTTGTAGCCATGTACACTGCTATTACTTTTGAATTTGTTCGAATTGTTAATAACAAATTTCATAAGTGAATATATATATTGAGAAGCTACAGTGAAGATCTCTAGCTCTTTAAATAAGTGTCTGCAGGATGACTTGGATGAGCTCCAGCAATTATTCTGATTACACGCTTTTGTGCAATGAACACTCTTTTACTCAATGATGAGTTACCCCAGAATATGATGCCATAGGAAAGCAGAGAATGAAAATAGGCATGGTAAGCTAATTTACTCAGATGTATATCGCCAAAATTTGCAATGATCCTAATAGCATAAGTAGCCGAACTCAAACGTTTCGGCAGATCCTCAGTGTGTTTTTTCCAGTTCAACCCCTCATCAATGCATACACTAGAAATTTTGAATATTCTACCTTAGCTACCGATTTCTGATCGAAGTTTATATTTATCAATGGTGTCATTCCATTTACTGTATGGAACTGTATATACTGCGTTTTCTCAAAGTTTAATGAGAGCCCATTTGCAGAGAACCACTTAATGATTTTCTGAAAAGCGTCGTTTACAATTTCACCGTTAATTCTTGTCTGTTGGGGAAGTGGAGCAGAATAATACACCTGTAATTTGTATCACACAGCATTGAAATCCTCTAACTGTAGAATTTCGTACTACGTAAAGAACACCACAGCACTGTATATTTTCAATAGCAGAGATAATACCCAAATACTAGCTAAGAGTGTGGTATACAAAATTACTTGTCCTGATTGCGATAAGTTTTATGCTGGTCAGTCAGGCACAGATACATCAACTAGGCTGCCTGAATATGGGCGCAGCTGGAAGCTGCAGTATTATGACACTACATTTGCTTAGCATGTGATGAGTGAAGACCACAACTACCAGCCAGTCACTTCTCCTTGACCTCACAAACAAAAGCAAAAATTCAACCGCTGGACGCTCTGGTAATCAAAAAACATCTAGCCTACAGTCGTGATTAAATCTTAAATGATTTAATTTTGAATTACCTCTTCTAAACTTCACACTATCGTCTGTTTCCCAAATTTCACACTATCGTCTGTTTACCATTACTTTTCACTGTATTCCTCCATTTTCCTGCATCGATTCATCTCTTTTTGTTTTATTCTGATTGTACTTGTACTTCAAATACTCTGTTGTTTCAGTTGTTAACTCTTTCTCGTTTTTGATTTCTGTATCACCTTCCAACTGTAATACTTCATTGAAGCAGTCTTGTCAAGTACAAATTTTATTTTATTTTACTGAGTTTGTTTACTCAATGTGAAATGTTATAAGGGAATGTTTTCTGAGTTTAGTGTTAATGTTTCTTTTCTGGTTTGCTCCCCTTATGTTTATTTATTTTTCAACGTTTTATCTTCTTAACTGAATACTGTAAAAGAAAGACATTTACTGTGTGCCTATCCCTCAGTCTAAACGAGTAAAATCTTTTCCACTGTTGTTTACAAACATTGTAACTTCTCTGACGACGATATTCAGTTAAAGTTTAATAACGGCCTTATATGCGGTTCAAAATGTCTCTGAGCACTATGGGACTTAACAGCTCAGGTCATCAGTCCCCTAGAACTTAGAACTACTTAAACGTAATTAACCTAAGGACGTCACACACATCCATGCCCGAGGCAGGATTCGAACCTGCGACCGTAGCGGTCGCGCGATTCCGGACTGAAGCCTTATATGCGGAAAAGCGATTAATCTGAATAAATTAATCGTGTAGAACATACACAATATGTTGCTATTCATTTATTAATATTTAAATGCTCTTACTTGGCTGATAACAAATTGCCAATATCCTTCCTACGCCCATCACCATAGCCTTTGTTTTTGTTATATTGATTCTCAGCCCATATCCCACATAAGAGTCACTTATATCTTTTAGGATTTCATTGACAGTTCGGTGACTTTCTGCCACTAATACTGTGTCATCAACAAATTTTATACATCCATATAAGTATTTCACAATAATGTCTTACAGGTATAAGTTAAACGACAGATTAAAAAGGCAACAACTTTGTCTAATATCCTTTCCAATGCTGCTTTTTTCCGACATTTCACTTCCAATCCCTGTTCTCACTTTCTGCTGTAAATGTAGATTCTGTACCATTCGTCTCCTTTTCTAATCTGCTCCTTCGCTCTTCAAAACGCCCATCAGCGTCTTTCGTTGACCTCCGTCGAAAGCTTCTGTGATCAGTAAAAACAGCATAAAACTCTCCACCTTTCTCACTGTACAGGATGTGGCAGAAAAACGGGTCGATTTGGATATACCGAAACAGCGTGAGGATTACATCGTAAAATATTTTTTAGTCAAAACAACGAAACCCCTGCGTATTTCCGTTTCATTTACTTTTCATGTTGTGAGAATGATGTCTTACACCGGTGCCCACCACTGTTACGTTGACACTTAATCAATCTGCTACGTAACTCGTTCACGGCACGATCAGGTATCTGTATAGGATTTTTTCTGTTTTCTGCACGAATGGCGCCTTTCCGTTCCGCAATTGTTTGTGTACGTCTGCATACACACTGTATTTTAGGAAGGCCCCCCGGAGAAAGCACTCACAGACCGATTCGTCGGAAGATCTGGGAGGGTCGCCGGCCACTGTGGCCGAGCGGTTCTAGGCGCTTCAGTCCGGAGCCGCGTGACTGCTACGGTCGCAGGTTCGAATCCTGCCTCGGGCATGGATGTGTGTGATGTCCTTAGGTTAGTTAGGGTTAAGTAGTTTTAAGTTCTAGGCGACTGATGACCTCAGAAGTTGAGTCCCATAGTGCTCAGAGCCATTTGAACCATCTGGGAGGGCACAAAATGTCTCCATTCCTTGAAATTATGTGGTTGCCAAACACTCTGTGCACTGGTGACGTTGAAATTTGAGCATGATACGTAGTACCATCTTCCTGAAACAAATTTCATTTACTGTTCAAGAATCAGGTACGAGGGAAGAGTCAACCGTGGCAGCCTAGCGCTGAGATGTGACTGTGGTTGCTCGTCCATGTTGACCCCGAAAACAGAAAGGGCCGATAATGCCCACTGAAGAGATAACGTTCCACACTGGGCCACTGATGGAGTTCGTGAGGATTATCCTCGTATGAGTAACGGCAGTTTTGTTAATTAGCGTAACCACTGAGACGAAACTGTGCCTCGTCACTCATCCTTAGCAAATTTAAGAAGCCTTTATTGCCCGCAATTCTAGTCAGTAGTTCAACAGACAGTGTCATTTCCCTTTTCATAATCACTTTCACATATGTATTGCACTGCCTGTACCCTCTACGGTTCCAACTTTAAATCACCACTTAATATTCTGTTCGTACTACGACTGGACATTCCAAATAATACCGCAGTTTAGCTTACAGAACGCTTTGACCTATTGATTACAACAGTTTGCTCCTCCTCTGTTCATTCCCTCAGCGACAACTTTTGGGCTTACCTACCAATTACAGTTTAAGGGCACTTCCTGTTGCTTCAAACTTTGCCACCCATAACCTGATTGCAGGATCATTCAGTCTCAGGTTAAAAATGACGACATTGCCGTCTTAACAGCAGCAACACAGTCACCGTTTTTCTAAAAGGCCTTCACAGCCACAGCACGTTGAGGTCCGCTCTAGCGCCTGATCTCAGCAAATGATGAACCTACCTGAAACGTATTACAGACATTCAGTGCTGCTGAATAATAACATTCCGCTTTTAGAGACCAATTGGAACAGCCCGTTTTTCCTTATCCTATGATTCTTAACCGGTCAATAGCCTATTTTGCTCCTCTTTCTCATCTAAATTCGAACTGTTCTTCCCCAGTTCATCTATCCATCTTATCAAATTACCTAATTAGCGTTATTTTTTCTGTTACGAAACATGACCTAATTTAAAAAGAGATGTAGACCATACAGTTTTGATTATTTTTATTTATTCCTTCATTGAGAGACAAACGATTACCTATGAACATTTTATGAAACGAAGTATCAAGCAATGACGCTATGAAACCATTGAAGTTGGAGGATCATCTGAGAAAGTGTCACCCTGATGAAACAGTCGAAAGATTATAGATACTTTCAGACGCTTGAGGAAAACATTTGAAAGAGACCCGCGGTGAACACTATGTTCTCATCGACGTCACAAAGACGATGATGTTTTGCAGGCTTCTTACTATATCTCGTTGCCTACAGCAAAATCTGGAAAACCGTACCTTATTGGAAATAGTTATATTTGCCAGTCACTGAAGAGGTTCCAGAAACTCTTTTACACGAACTTGCTAATAATATAGTTGAAAGAATTCGTTTGAGCAATAACACAGATCAAAAACGTATTGATGAAAAGAGTTACGGTGTTGAAAGCTCATGCGTAATTATCTCCGAACACTCCATTTGGACATACAACTAGATGATTCAGCTTTAATCAACTTCAAATGACATTGAATAATTATGTAGTCATAAGTTCGTTTTATTATGGAGCAAATAATCCATGAAGAATTGCTCGTTGCGAGTACTGTAATAACATACACTAAAGATGAATCAATATTTAATGTCTTGAAAGATTATTTAATGGAAAAAGCAATTCCCTAATCAAATAGACTAGTGTTCTGTGTCGTGTCCTGACATAGGTGGGTGAGGGAGAAGAGGAGTTACTGGTCAGTCTGCGCTCCCGAGCGGTACAGAGCAGAAGGCAGAAGGACAATTCACAGTGAAGGCATTTTGAGTGTTTTCCTCTATCTAACACTGGTACAGGCATTTACTAGAAATGCAGGTGGTGAGACTTGGTAGGGAACTCGTTGTGGAGACTCTTGGACAAACAAGGTTTTGAAATATTTGTTTATTCCGGACAGGACTAACTAATACACTGGAGACTAGTTCTAAGATTAGGAAAAGCATGAATAACACTGTTACAACAGAAGCCAGTGCAGGAGTTCCAGGAATGGATGCTAACCAAAGTAGCAAGCACTAGCAGCATCTTAAGGCAACAACTTGGTTGTAACACAAAACATATTGAATGTGACCCTGTTCACTAAGTCACCCCAAGTGAGAGAGCAGACTTACGCGGAGTTGGACCGAGGCTGGAGTCGATGGACGCGGATTCGGCGCTCCGATCTTCTGACTGAGTACTCCGCCAAAATGCGGACTCTAGAGGTTTTAAAGAGTGGCACGGGAGCACTATTTTTCCCACTAAAAGCCACCCAGCCAACCCCGGAGGTCTCTTGCAGGCGCCTGCGAGTCACGGTTTAGTTAGGACCCCTCTACAGCTGCTAAGGCGAGGATGTTAACGCAGTTGTACTAACTAAGTCCGTATTTGGTATCAGCATTGTTCAGCTGAAAGCTAAACGTAACTGCTCTGCCAAATAAGGCTTGTAACATTATTTTTATACGTCATTTATCCCCGTCCCTCGGGCTGCCCGGAGTAGGGACTGCAACGTCAACAGTTTTTTGGCGTTTTCGCTCTCTTTCTAGCCCTTGTGAGCCTACTGACGTTTCTGCTCTCAGGGCTGGTATCAAGGTGGGCTTATACGCTAATAAGGGCCCGTTACAATGTTCTACAGTTGCAACCTACCACAGCGTATAGACGACATATGAAGTTACATGTTAATTCCTTGAAGGATAACTAGCGCCCTGGGGCCGCGTCTGGAGGCGTCTGCATTTTCGCAAGGCCAGATTCAGAAGGATGTAGGTTGCAGTAGGTACTGGGAGATGAAAAAGCTTGCACAGGATAGAGTAGCATGGAGAGCTGCATCAAACCAGTCTCAGGACTGAAGACCACAACAACAACAACAACTCCCCATACGGTTTACTTCATGTAACAACATCTCTCCTATTTTCGTCTGTGCTCAAGCATCGTCTCTGATTTCAAGCAGCTTCAAAGTAACATTACAGTGGCAGGAAGAATGAATATATTACAGCAGAACTTAAGGCGAAGGTAACTTCCACGAGGTGTGTCTCTGCCCACTAAAATATCTCAATGAAACTGGCATCATAGAATGAACTGCTGTAGTATATTACAACAGGTAGTAAAGAGATACGCAAAGAGACGAAAAGAAATGATACTTTTATTCAATAACAGTAACTTATGTTTCCCTGGACAGTACAAAAGGCGGGACATTGTTTGAACAACGTGTGTGATCACCACGAACAATAATGCTCGCTCTGCAACGTGCACCTATGTATGCCGTAAGCTTCATAAGAAGTTCTTGTAGCAGAGTGATAAATGCCTCCCCCACCTCGGTTGACAACTGCTGGATAGTCATTGGTGGACGTGGATGCTTGCTCTGCAACGTGCACCTATGTATGCCGTAAGCTTCATATGGAGTTCTTGTAGCAGAGTGATAAATGCCTCCCCCACCTCGGTTGACAACTGCTGGATAGTCATTGGTGGACGTGGACGGTCTGCAGTACGTCTACCCAGACTATCCCACACGTGCTAGACGGGATTTAAGAAGGTAGAACGATCATGCCAGTCCCAACGCCGGATATCCTCTCATTCCAAGTGTTCCTCCATCTCCGCAGTTCTATGCGGACGTGGGGAAGAAATAATGTCATAATAACCATGCCCAGTGAGTGTACTGTGTTACCATTAGTAGGTCATTACGCCCATGCAACAGTGTGTGTTACGCTGATAACAGCACCGTCGAGCGCCCATAAGCTCCTTCAACAACGTGTGTATGGAGTTAACGGGCGCTCAACGGCGGTGATATCAGCTGCCTTACAAATATTTAAAAAAAGGAATGTGGATAAAATGGCTAAAATGTTATTAATCAATGACGAGTAACAAAATGAAAATTATTCACTCACTTCCATCTCACTAGCCCGTGCAACATTATTCCTCCTCACACCATAAGAAGTACCCTCATATGGCGAGGCATGGGAACACGTAACGCACCCATGAGCGTTGTCGGACATGATCGTTTTGATGGTCCACGTATTATGGTGTGGAGAGGAAATGTTACATGGCCCCTACTGAGCTCCAAGTACTTGAACACGGTACATTCACAGCATCGAACAGCGCAGGTAGAGGAGCTCTTGGAACGAGAGGATATTTGACGAATGGTCTGGCCTGCCCCTTACCCAGGACTTAAGATCCCACCGAGCACGTGAAAGACGCGAGGGCGATGCGTGCTGCAGCACGACCACATTCACTAGCGTCCAGCCGGGCGCTGGCGGACGAATGGAAAGCTCTACAACAACTTAACCAACCTCGTGGCCAGCATGGAAGCTGATTGTAGAGCATGCGCTGCCGTCCCTGGTGATCGTACACCCTATTACTAACCATGCCCCACCTTTTGTAATGTCCAGCAACTATCATAAATCGAGCTCACTTCAGTATAATTACCGTCTTAGAATAGAGGTGTTACACCTAATCTCCTCATTCCGTACATCGTTTAGTTACTTTTTGTCAAACACTGCAGCACTACTTATAGTGCATGGTCCAAGTTTCATCGAGCTTCGTAACTTGGCAGTGATACATCACGCAGAAGTTACTTTCATCCCCAAGTTTTGCATACCAGTGAATGCCATCAGAGGCAGTAGATAGTGCATCTGCCATGTTTGGGTTTATTGTAGATTTTGTCATTTAAAACAAAATGTACCCGGGATGTTTTTAATACACTGTGTCAACAATCGACAACATTCATTTGCTAAAAATCTGAGTGGTAGATGGCATCAGTGCCTTCAATTTATCATTACGTCATGACCGCTACGGTCGCAGGTTCGAATCCTGCCTCGGGCATGGATGAGTGTGATGTCCTTAGGTTAGTTAGGTTTAAGTAGTTCTAAGTTCTAGGGGACTGATGACCTCCGAAGTAATGTCCCATACTGCTCAGAGCCATTTGAACCATTTATCATTACGTCAGTAAACAACTTTCAAAGCGACTATTAAACTTTAGATTATTTGCGCATTTATGTGGAGTAATTGACGAGAACTTTAATCCATTACTCAGACTAAAGTAAACCGGCTGCGCAAATGCTTATGTTTTACATGATTTCTCTTCACTTCTTGAGACCGTTTTAGAAGTTTTTGACGCTAAAGATCCGGTCTTAAAATACACTTTAATCAAACGGAAACCGTACGTTGCTTGCTTAGCTGATTTATTTGTTAAATCTAAGGTGGTTAACACGCAGTTACTAGGTGACAGTCTAAATACAATAAAAAACGATCCATCACTTCAGCTTTTCTTGCCATAGTTGAACTAATGAAGCAAAACGCAGGAGAGTGCGAATTTTCCAACTTTCCCAATTGCTCACAGACAAAGTGCTACGGTGATGGCTCTTCATCCTACGTTCAGAATTTAAATGCCCGACTGATGACCATAGATGTTAAGTCCCGTAGTACTCAGAGCCATTTAAATGCCCTCACACAGACTTCGAAACGAGGCATAAAGCTGTTTTGAATGTGGGAACAGTACCTTGGTTTACCAATCCATACACCTGGTACTGAAGAAACAGATGTCATTTCACAAGATGAACTGATCGGAATAAGCAGTAACGAAGAACCATAGCTATAATTTAGAAGGGCAGTTTTGGCTTCAGAGCGACATACCTTGGGCTTATCCTATATTATGGACTACCGTGAGAAAATTTTTGATTGCTTTTCCATCTTCGTACTTTCTGTAAAGTGATTTAAGCATGATTGTCAATCTTCTTATAACAGAAAAATAAGAAACAGATTTGAAATCACTTTTGAAATCACTTATCTAGAAGATTTAAAGTCAAAAACCTGATTAAATGAAGCCTAATACTCAAAGCGGCTCATAAAGCATCAAGCTCATCCCTCCCATTAAAAGCTCTTATAACTGAATTTTTTAAAAAAATTCCGATTTTGTGTCGTCCGAAGAAATAAATATTTAATACTTAACATTTTTTTTTAAGTTCTTCTCTCTACACTTCTACAGTTAAACCGATCGAAGTTACTAGCACTGGATGTGCTATAAAAATAGATTTGTAGTTGATGAATTTGTATAAATGGCGATGAAACAGTTTCCATCTTAGCTTTTTCCTGTAGTGTATATACAAGGTAGTGCAAGTTCGAAACCGGTATATAAGCGCCGACATGTGTGTAGGGAATCAGTGTGCCATTTGCGTCTTCCCGACGTGCGTGCGTTAAACACGTAAAAGTGAACTTTCACGTTATTATCAAATGTGACCAAACAAGACCAACGTGCTCTTATTCTTTCCTTAGCTGCCGAAGGACAAACACCGGCATACATGCGCCGGTGAATGAAGAAAACCAATGCTGTGGAATGGTGCGAAACGAGGCACTGCTGTTTCATGATAACGCACGTCCACATATCGCAAATGTCGTAACGCAGAAGTTACGCTAACTGAAACGGGAGACTATCGAGCACACACCCTATAGTCTTCAATTCTCCCCACGCGTTCAGCACGCTTTCGATCCATTAAAAATGCCTTGGAGTGGTTGAGAATGCATAACGGACAAGGATGTGCAGCAGACAATTACCGACACACGACAGGACACGGAGTTATTGTAAACCGGTATCTTCAACGTGGTGCGTCAGTGTTCACAGCGATTTTGCCTGATTGGCATACCGATTATGGACGGCGCGTCCTTCGAATGGAAACTTTCTCATCGTTCCTTGTGTGGAAGGCAGGGGATTCACATAAAGAAGAAAAAATTTCCACGTGGTCTACGAGAGAAAAAAGTTTGGAGACCTCCAACTTAAAGCGTAGAAATCTGTGTCTGTGAGAATTAGTAGATTCTATAATACAGTCATCGCATTTTTGACAACAGACGGATCAGTCGGTTCCGACCGACCACCGTATCATCTATCAGCCAACTCCCTCACATGGATAAATACGGGTCCTGTGTGCTTTTAACGATGATGAAGGTGGATAAAGATCAACCACTCTTCTCTCCAAAGTAGGCCATAAAGGTTCAATAGCACTGTGGCCTGTTAACTGTGGTGGCCAGGGAAGATGCGACAATTCATGCTCGTACTCAGAAAAACTGTCCTGAACGATGTGTGCCTTGTGAGAATGGGCGTTGTCATCTTGGAACACACCATCACCACCAGGGAATGAGTGTAAGTTTGCAGAGTAACCAGGAAGCCCACGGGGTACCACAATATGGCCGCCCAAATCATCACCGTACCCCCTGCATGTTTCACCCTTTAGACGTAAACTCGGTCAGAACTTGAAAACTATATGAAACAAGACTAATCCAAGCAAATTATTTTATTCCATAGCTCCATAGGCCGGCCAGGGTGGCCGTGCGGTTCTCGGCGCTACAGTCTGGAACCACGCGACCGCTACGGTCGCAGGTTCGAACCCTGCCTCGGGCATGGATGTGTGTGATGTCCTTAGTTTAGTTAGGTTTAAGTATTTCTAAGTTATAGGAGACTGATGACCTCAGAAGTTAAGTCCCATAGTGCTCCGAACCATTTGAACCATTTTTTAGCTCCATAGTCCACGTTTTATCACTTTGGCACCCTGTTTACCTGTTATAGCATTTGTGTTACTGATGAATGGTTTTGAAATTCTAGCCCGCCATCCAATTCACTGCTTCTGGAGTCCCCTTTGTCTGTTTCTGATTCTGACAGGATTCGTGAATGTGACATTCAACTCTGCAGTGGCTTTTGGAGCCGACATCATCTTACTTTTCGCCAGAATCTTTTTCAGTGACCGTCTGTCACACCGCTCAAGACACACTTTAGTACGCGTATTGACTTAGCGGTTGACGTCTTTCCGCTTTCCACGTATGCGGTTTCCATGTGTACGCCGCCTCTTGAAACACCGAACACTTCGACTCCCTTGGTTACCGAAGTACCCACTGTACTAGCACAAACAATTTCGCACGTTCTAATTCACGTAACTTCAACGTAATGCACTCATAACGACGCAGAATACTGTTTTGACCACGACTGACAATGTATTGAAGACATGGCATAGGTACCGTTTGTTGTCAAATAGAACAGTGCAATCTGCAGGCTTGCCTGGAATCTGCGTCTATGTTCAAGCATGCATTTCCCGTGCTGTTCCCACATTTCTGTCCAACATCTGTATATAATGGTAGAGAAAGTGCTGCAAATACGGAATACCATTCTGTTTTTTCGTTCACAAATTTCTCACATTTTTACATTAAGCAAACAAAATATCTGTAGATCATAGAGTGGGATGTACTTTAATGCTTCGTATATTTTCGAATGCATTCTACGTTAGGGACATTTCTCAATTAGGCTTAATACAAAGTTTGAGTTTTGGCTCTTCACATTTTGGGTACAAATATAGAATAGTCCATTCATTTCGAGTTTGTTAAAGTTAAAAGAAATAATGGAGAATCCAATAATTCACTATAAAACATAATAACACAACACAAAATCACGAAATATACCACTTCCAGTCGTTGAATATTGTCGCATTTTCTCTTGTGAAACCTAGAGATATATTAAATGAAGCTGATGTCGGTTTTCGAATCGAATTATCCCTTTTTGTGCCATTTCAAGAAAAGACATAACCACAACCTTCCAGCATGTTCGCCCAAATACAGATTCTGGATATTGTTGGTTTTTGCAAACTGAATGCCATCTGTTGAAGATCCTTTCAGTTAAGTCCAAGAAATTTAGTTTCCATTGCCATGCTATATTCAATCAGCTATTGTTCTTGTCGGTTAGATAGAACAGTTTTTCGCTCGAGTTCGGCCTTTCTGGCTAAATCAGCTGGTAAATATCCGCCCCCTATAGCTGAGTGGTCATCGCGCAGAATGTCAATCCTAAAGGTCCCGGTTTCGATTCCTGACTGGGTGGGGGATTTTATCCGCTGAGGGACCGGGTGTTGTGTTGTTGCAATAATCATCATTTCATCACCATCGACGCGCAAGTCGCCGAAGTGGCGTCAAATCAAAATATTTGCACATGGCGAACAGTCTACCCGACGGGAGACCCTAGTCACTCGACATTTACATTTTAGCTGATAAATCTGATTTTACTAGAATACACAGAGTGTCACTGAGAACTTGGAAAGTTTTTGCTGCCTTCAAGTAGCCCATTTCTTTTCTCTAATCTTTTTAATTGCCCTTTGCTTAGCAGACTGATCCCAGAACTTTCGAGCTCGTGAAGTCATTTCTGAAGCAATATCTTCACATAAGTGAAACTGGCTGTCAAAAGTACGGTACAAATGTGGAATACTAGTATTCCATCTTGAAATTCAAAAACGGAAATAAAATCCAAAATTAAATTTAAATTGGCAACAAACACACTATTTAATAGCTTAGTGTATTAGCTAAATGTCTGTTTAGAAAATACATTAAAAATTTACGTATTATGACAAGAATGAAGTTGAAAACCACCAAATTGCAACAATTTCTCCTGCAGTGGCTGCCAACTGCAATTTTAAGGCATCCCAAAGCAGTTTACAGTTGCCGATCGTGGTTTTCAAGTAGCTCACCAGAGTACAGCTCTTGCAAGGCGGTAAATCATAGTATTTCATATTACTGCCCCTATCCCATGTTTGTATCTCTTCCTCTATTACGAAGCCGCACAGCTGGAGAACCATGGCAAATCAGAAACGTACAGTTCTGAGGGAAGAATTCATATTTATCTGGTAAGGTCGAAGTGTTCTCGCACGTGGAAGCAACCTGCACAGTAAGCGTTGTTGTTTGAGGTAATTTCCAAGAATGATTGCCTATCGAAGTTGGAGGGCTCCAAACGATACATATCGAACGTGCGATAGTAAATCGATTATGGAAGTCTCGTGGCGCGCGTTATGATCAATTATTTGTGATCGTCATTTTTATCAGTTTTGCGTCGTTTCTTCAGTTCGTATACATTACATTCCCGCCGTAATTGTTGGTGATTTCATTGGGAAATCGACACGGTTTGTCTTGATAGCGAGTGTAATGTCTGCTGCTTCTCACGTTTCTTCTGCGGATTGCCTCACACGGAAAACTCTAATTCCATGCATATCCAGCATAGACAATGTTTGACTTTTTGCCGGAAATGTGGACTTCTGCCGGACGAGGAAAGCAGGGACTGTGTTGACTGTGGCGCTGTGTAAGAGGAGTGTGGACACTGAGATTCCGTTGCAATTTCATTGCGGACTTTTCGGAGAGTGAACCAGCATCAGGAAAAATACGTGGTTCGAGTCCTCCAAATTATCGATTCAGACGAGCCTAATTCTTGTGTCGTGTTGGATTCGAGATTACACGTTGCAAGCCACAGAATCAGAAACTGAGTTATCGGCAAATACCGCGTGTGACTACTTCGGGTTTTGCCGACAAGTGTGCTACGTGATGGTGACAAATGACAGTGCGCCAATTGGTGGTGGTGGTTAGTGTTTAACGTCCCGTCGACAACGAGGTCATTAGAGACGGAGCGCAAGCTCGGGTTAGGGAAAGATTGGGAAGGAAATCGGCCGTGCCCTTTCAAAGGAACCATCCCGGCATTTGCCTGAAACGATTTAGGGAAATCACGGAAAACCTAAATCAGGATGGCCGGAGACGGGATTGAACCGTCGTCCTCCCGAATGCGAGTCCAGTGTGCTAACCACTGCGCCACCTCGCTCGGTGCCAATTGGTGGACCGAATGAAACAGTAGAAATAGACGAATCTCATATTGCTAGATGAAAGAATCAGAGAGGACGACATTCTAAAAGTGAAGTAGATCATATTTGGGTGGGATGGAAAGAGAGTCCTGCAAGTGTTTCGTTGTGAGGGTATTGTCCCGAGACAAGGTGACTTTAGTAGGTCTCATAAAACGTTTCATACTGCCTGGAACAAAAGTCATCACAGACACCACATTCTGAAAGCTGAAGGGTTCGACCACGAATTCGTGAACCACTCTTTGGAGTTCGTCTCTTCAGATGACGCCAGTGTCCATACCCAGAATATAGAACGGCTGTGGAAGTATGTCAAGTCAACCATAAAAAGAGAAGGGCCTCCAGAACAGAGGGACGAACTGTACTCTTCCAGTACCTACACTTCCACAACTTGCGTTTGCAGGGGGAAAGTCGACGCATGCGACACACTGCCGATATTACTGCGCGATATTGGCAGAGTTTACCCTGGGTACGGGAAAAAAAGGAATTGCCCCTGTAGCTTATACATCACGCGGTCTGTCAGAAGACGGTAACACCGACGACGAGTAAGGTAAGTCGTCTCCTTTGAATTTACAAGTGCTTCTCTTACGCTTTCTTTAGTCGTTGCTGTAGTGACAACTTGAAACACACTCGTAACGCGCGCCACGAAACTTCCATAATCGATTTACTATCGCACGTTCGATATGTATCGTTTGGAGCCCTCCAACTTCGATAGGCAATCATTCTTGGAAATTACCCTGTTTGAAACTAATAAATGTAACAAAGAATAAATAATTACGGTAGATTGTCAGTGTACTGATGTGGCGAGCCTTGCTGCATTGGACTGTAATGTTCAAATACCAGCGTCGACACCACAAAGAAGCGCCGAGTCACGTCGCAGTTTGGGATCCGGACGGACAGATAGCGGGCTGCGCTGAGCTCGGCACTCCATACGGCGACCGCCGAGGAGCATCGCGCAGTGCGCAGTGCGACGGCAGGCCGCGAGCACGCGCTTTGAGTGCTAGTGTGCTGGAACTGGGAGCTACAGCATGCTGGAGGTGACGGCGCTGCTGGTGGTGACTGTCGTGGCGGCGCTCACCGCCACGTACGTGTCCAGGAGGTGGCGCCTCTGGAACGAGATAGACAAGCTGCCGGGAGAGCTGGCCATACCGCTGCTAGGCAACACCTACAAGGTGCCCTTCATCGCTTTGGAAGGTAAGGCGAGTGTCGTGCGGCGCATTGTTGCGCACAAATCTGGCACTGGGGTTAAGGGATTGTTCACGGCTGCAGAAAGTGAATTCAGATTGTATACGAAATTTGGAGCCTTAGTCTAGTTGTATCTCTCTGCCCTCGCGCCTGAATAGACGATGCAGCAATAACCACTGTCATGGAAATATATCTTACGTAATACACGTCAATGGGATAAATTATAGTGGCCGATTCCACTCGTCGGCTTTGAATAATGACGTCATACCTAAGGCAAAGACACTACATATCATCAATCTATGAAAGCAACGGGTCATATTCGTAAACAAACAAATATACCATACGATAAAATTACAATCACGTTCACGCAGTTATTTACTTAGTAACGAATTACAAAGAAACGAACTGTAAATAACGAAAACAATTAAGAAAAAGATTTAAAAACAAATTTTCATTTCTGGTAAGAAGTGTTCTCGTAATTTATGCGACTAAAAAGCACAGAGAATCTTCAAATTGCATTACAGTAAAGCACACGGTGAAGTAATATTGTTATAAAATAGCGTTAATTTTATATTAATTATTGAATCTAACGGGAGAAGCGCAGGAAAGTTGGGGTTTTGGGTGGGGAGAAAATAGAATGTATCGGAGAAATGATAAAATTAAACGAATCACAACACATACGAAAGAATAGTATAAAATGTGGAGAAACCGACACACTAAACTGTGAAAGAAAAGCCAGTACATGACAAACGAATACCTACAAAAAACAAAGAATATTAGAATCGATAACTAGAATTAACCCCTTTAGGTAAATTCCACTTACAGATTGCAACCACTCCATGATTCACATGTAAATTATTTTTGCAGTTATATGCACTGAAACGTAATACTGTTTCTATATTTGTAATTGCTCTCTAAAACAACTGCGGAGTATAACAAAAACTGCAGTAGATAACTAGAACTGACCTTCTATACGCTAAAGGTCAATTCAAGTTACCAATTACAATATTAGTAACTTTTTTGCAGTAGTTCAGAGGGCAATTACAAACGCAGAAAGCATATTAACCTATATTGTAATGCATACACTTGGTGAAAAAACGATCTAATTAAGGAATCATCGACTGGCTGGAATCGATAATAAGAATTGGCGTATACAGGAGGTCAGTTCCCGTTATCGATTCCAGCTTTTCAATGGTTCGTAATTATGGACATTTATGCAGCAAATTTGTGGACTACGTTTTTGTAGGATTTCTTATTGATCTGAGAACTACTGCGAAAATTAACAAGTATTGTAGGTACAGCTTCCAAATTTTTTTCTATTTCATAGTAATGAAGATATTAATACCGTATGCAGAAATCCTGTAACACTTTAGTGTACACACTTGTTGTTAAAACGATCTAAATAACAAACTGTGGAATGGTTGGAATCAGTAATTAGAATTAGACCTTACTTTTTGTCAAATTTCATTATATGTGTAGATTTAACAACTAGTATTAAAAGTTAACGCTGATTCATAATATTATGACCTCAGCATGCACTATACTGTACTGGATTTAAAGGTTCTCTGTACTTTTCTTACTCACATATATTACGAAAATTATATTTTTCTGACATGTATACTCCTCTTTTGCTATTCTTATTTATTTTCGTTGCCTTTTATTCTTGTTGGTACAATTTATGTCCAAGTAATTAATCACATGAACTGTGTAATTTTATCGTACGCTACATCCGTTTGTTTATGAATGTGATCAGTCGCTTTCAGAGATTGCTTCTATGTAGCTTCTCTGTTTCAGGTATGACGTCATTGCTCAAAGCCGATGTGTGGAATCGGACACTAGAACTGACCACGTCAATAGACTTGAGAAATATGGGCTGTAACTTATTGATTTTCGACTTGTCCCCAAACACTTTGCTAAACATATAGGATAAAATAATTTTGGTCACTGAGTCGCATCACTGCAACTGCTAAAACAGCTTAATTATCGACCTTTCAACCGACTCCATGCAATCCTCTTCTGGGTGGTTCAGTTGATTTTGGAAGGCAGAATACTGGAACTGCAGCACGAGTGATGCCTGTATTAAAAATTACTTGTAGAAATTCTTTTTCTGGCTGGTAATGTCTGTTATGTTCTTAAGCCGAAAATTTTTACAAGGATAGGCAAGACATAGTAGAGAGTAACGTAACTTCTGGCAATACCAAATAGCGACACGACCTCCATTAATGATCGTATGCACATGCTGTTCACAATTAAGAAAATTATTTGTAAAGACGTAAATTTAATTTCCTTATTCATTCAATCTGGCCATATTTGGGTAATCAGACTCTATCTTACTTCTAACTTTCAACTTGCCACTCTACGTTCATGAAGATGCAAAACTGGTTCTTTTTTCTGATGATACAAATATAGTAATCACGCTCGACAAACAAGAGTTAGCTGAGTGAATTGTAAATAACGTCTTTTAGAAAATTATTATGTGGTTCTCTGCAAATGGACTCTCATTGACTTTTGAGAAAACACAGTATATAAAATTCTGTACAGTAAATGTCATAACACCATTGATAAATATAGACTCTGGAGGAAGGTCTATTGCTAAGGCTGAATATTCAATATTTCTGGGTGTGCGCATTGATCAGAAATTGATTTGGAAGAAACACATTGATGATCTACTGAAACAGTTAGGGTAACTGCAAATTTTAGTCATAAATATATCAGTAAATTTCATCTATGGAACAAGTACTGATGTAATGTAATATAATATAATGCTGTATAAAACATTTAATAAGACAAGCATGTAGTAAGTTACATTCAATATATATTTGTGTCCTGTTTATCTTGATCATCTAGAGTAACATTTTGTCCAGAAGTGAAACATAAAATGTATTAAACAAATGTCCTTTACCTACCAGGGGAACAATAATCAGTGTGATTGCCGTTGTTGTAGCTTACTTCGTGACGAAGATGTGAAACAGTGCGTCTTTCTTAAATATCACCCTATATTTTGTGTTCGGTAATCCGCTTGGTCTTTCACTCTTCTGTAATAGCACCCAGTGCACTCCTTGTACTGTGTGCGACATATTGTTTAAAAGCACTATTGAACTGTAAAAACGTATCAGTACTGTAAACAAATAAAATGCTATTGCAGTTACTGATCTGCTAACTTCCGTTCTTCATAGGCGAGTAGTACTTCTACCTGCTCTTCGTCGACCCACACAAACCTTCAACTGAAGATGTATATCTGAATGACTGGTATACTGTATCTTTGTGTTTCCATTTGTTTACCGCCAGCATCACCAACTGGACGTGTATTGTTCAACAGGTACCTGCACTTGTGCTAGTACAGAACAAAGTCCATTTTGTGTCATGTTTTTAATAACTTCCTTTTTATGTGAATGGTACTCTATGATGCGCTTACAGGTCTGGAGGGGACGAAGTGGATTACCGAATGCAAAGTGTAGGGTGCTGATGTTCATATTGTCGTGACGAACAAAGTTACATAAAAGGGTGTCATGCTGGTTAATGTACCACTAGTAGCAAACAAGGCAGAAAGAAACGCAATACAATACCAAAGTCGAATTAAAGACTTGTTGACTTAAACTAGCAGGTTGGTGCGTAAGTTCGTAGCGTTTTTGTTTTGCATGTTGGTATTTCGGTTGCTATGAGTTACTGAACGATTACCATTTTTATTTATGGTTAACTGTTGCTGTTTGAGTTTAAATATTGTCATTATAACATTTGTAAATAGTGAGTGGAGGAATGGACGCTAGGAATAGGAATTCCAAGTGAAGAAATCGGTACATTTACGATCTGTTCTTCTACTTGAGACCAACAGTGGGTTGACAGCAATGGCGGCACCTAGAAACATTTGCCCCGTGTATGTGAGTAATGTCATTTTCTCGTATTAAGGAGGATAGTTTTGACATTAGTTACTCTCCACCTTCAGGAAGACCTTCAGGGTTTGACGAAGATTGTTTAAACGCATTAATCAACAATGGTTTGCGTCAGTGCACCCGAGAACTGGCGCGTATGAAGAACAGTGATCGTTCCACCATTGTGTAATATTTGCATGCAGTGAGGAAGGTTCAAAAATCGGGTTTGGCCGTACCGCATACTCTAAACCACAAAAATCAGCTGGTGTCCGTATATGCGTCACTGCTCTACCGTCATCGATTGGCTCGTGATGAACACCGACCAGTCCCGTCCAGTATCCTTACTGGTGATGAGAAATGGTGTCTATATGCTAACATAAGGAAAAGAAAGTCAAAGTCGATCCCAAACAAAGCAGCGACTCCCCGGTCAAAGATAATGTTCTCCATTTGATGGAATAGCAACTATATAGTGTGCTACGAATTGCTTCTCGAAGGTGTAGCCATCACTGCTGACATTTATTGTCAACAACTGAGTCATCTTGCAGAAGCAATCCATAACAACCTCCAGAAAGACTTTGTGAAGTGATGCTGTTCCAGGATAACGCCCGCCCGCATCCTCCTAGACTGACAAAAACAATACAAAGGTTACGGGCTGGGCCTGTTGCAAATAGTGAAGGAAAATATATTATTGATCGCCTAAAGTCTCTGTTGAGTTTATTAAACTTATGTAAAAACGCTATGAACTTATGCTCCGACTCAATATGGGCGTTACCATCAATGGACATGAAAGAAAGGGCAGAGGAACATGCGAAATAGATCCTAAAGTAAAGCGCAGGTACCGAATTTAAGGTAAAAGGAAGCAGCGTGATTGACTGAGAAATGAAATGGGAAATAAACCTAACTGGGGGACGATGGGTGCTTTTGGTTTACCGTTTCGGAGAGGAAAACTAGCCATAAACGTTAATTTTTTTTTTAGGAAAAGCTGTCAAATGGACAGAGGGAAGTGATTCAGCTTTTTCTTAAATGCTACAGGGTTCTGCACTGAACTGTGCACACAGGGAGGACTGAAGGGTTAGAGGTACTTTCAGTTCCACAGATTGATTGTGAGGAGATCCTCAGAGATAAAAAATATGCTAGAAGCCCTTCTACTGATCCTACGTGAAATGATCCTCACGTATATGAGAAAGACCAAAACTTTTAAGCATATTTCCATCTAAATGGCAATTTAAGTAATAAAAAATGCTCTTTAATCAAAGAGAAATTTTCTCCAAAAATTACTAGTTACAAATATATTCTAAAACATTTAAATTTGCAATCACAAAGGTGCATACGATAATTTTTAGGCTACTGTAACCATACCCCCCCCCCCTCCCCCCCACGAACCATGGACCTTGCCGTTGGTGGGGAGTTTGCGTGCCTCAGCGATGCAGATAGCCGTACCGTAGGTGCAACCACAACGGAGGGGTATCTGTTGAGAGGCCAGACAAACGTGTGGTTCCTGAAGAGGGGCAGCAACCTTTTCAGTAGTTGCAGAGCAACAGTCTTGATGAACGACTGATCTGGCCTTGTAACACTAACCAAAACGGCCTTGCTGCGCTGGCATTGCGAACGGCTGAAAGCAAGTGGAAACTACAGCCGTAATTTATCCCGAGGGCATGCAGCTTTACTGTATGGTTAAATGATGATGGCGTCCTCTTGGTGAAAATATTCTGGAGATAAAATAGTCGCCCATTCGGATCTCCGGGCGGGGAATACTCAAGAGGACGTCGTTATCAGGAGAAAGGAAACGGGCGTTCTACGGATCGGAGCGTGAAATGTCAGATCCCTTAATCGGGCAGGTAGGTTAGAAAATTTAAAAAGGGAAATGGATAGTTTAAACTTAGATATAGCGGGAATTAGTGAAGTTCGGTGGCAGGAGGAACAAGACTTTTGGTCAGGTGAATACAGGCTTATAAATACAAAATCAAATAGAAGTAATGCAGGAGTCGGTTCAATAATGAATAAAAAATTAGGAGTGCGGGTAAGCTACTACAAACAGCATAGTGAACGCATTACTGTGGCCAAGATAGACACGAAGCCCACGCCTACTACAGTAGTACAAGCTTATATGCCAACTAGCTCTGCAGATGATGAAGAAATTGATGAAATGTATGATGAGGTAAAAGAAGATATTCAGATAGTGAAGGGACACGAAAATATAATAGTCATGGGTGACTGGAATTCGATAGCAGGAAAACGACGAGAAAGAAACGTAGTAGGTGACTATGGACTGGGGATAAGAAATGAAAGAGGAAGACGCCTGGTAGAATTTTGCACAGACCATATCTTAATCATAGCTAACACTTGGTTCAAGAATCATGAAAGAAAGTTGTATACTTGGAAGAAGTCTGGAGATGCTAGAAGATATTAAGTAGATTATACAATGGTAAGACAGTTAGGAACCAGTTTTTAAATTGTAAAACATTTCCAGCGGCAGATGTGGTCTCTGACCACAATCTATTGGTTATGAACTGTAGATTAAAACTGAAGAAACTGCAAAAAGGTGGGAATTTAAGAAGATGATATCTGGATAAACTGACTAAACCAGAGGTGGCACAGATTTCAGGGAGAGCATAAGGGAACAATTGACAGGAATGGAGGAAAGAAATACAGTAGTAGAAGAATACGTAGGTTTGAGGGATGAAGTAGTGAAGGCAGCAGAGGATCAAGTAGGTAAAAAGACGAGGGCTAGTAGAAATTCTTGGGTAACAGAAGAAATACTGAATTTAGTTGATGAAAGGAGAAAATATAAAAATGCAGTAAACAAAGCAGGCAAAAAGGAATACAAACGTCTGAAAAATGAGAGCGACAGGATGTGCAAAATGGCTAAGCAGGGATGGCTAGAGGACAAATGTAAGGATGTAGAGGCTTATCTCACTAGGGGTACGATAGATACTGCCTACAGGAAAATTAAAGGAACCTTTGGAGAAAAGAGAACCACTTGTATGAATATCAAGAGCTCAGATGGAAACCCAATTCCAAGCAAAGAAGGGAAAGCAGGAAGTTGGAAGGAGTATATAGAGGGTCTATACAAGTGCGATGTACTTCAGGACAATATTATGGAAATGGAAGAAGCTGTAGATGAAGATGAAATGAGAGATATGATACTGCGTGAAGAGTTTGACAGAGCACTGACAGACCTGAGTCGAAACAAGGCCACGGGAGTAGACCACATTCCACTAGAACTACTTTTAGCCTTGGGAGAGCCAGTCCTGACAAAACTCTACCATCTGGTGAGCAAGATGTATGAGACAGGCGAAATACCCTCAGACTTCAAGAAGAATATAATAATTCAAAATGGTTCAAATGGCTCTGAGCACTATGGGACATTACTTCGGAGGTCATCAGTCCTCTAGAACTTAGAACTACTTAAACCTAACTAACGTAAGGACAACACACACATCCATGCCCGAGGCAGGAGTCGAACCTGCGACCGTAGCGGTCGCGCGGTTCCAGACTGTAGCGCTAGAACCGCTCGGCCACCAGCGGCCGGGTATAATAATTCCAATCCCAAAAAAGCAGGTGTTGACAGATGTGAAATTACCGAACTATCAGTTTAATAAGTCACGGCTGCAAAATACTAACGCGAATTCCTTACAGACGAATGGAAAAACTGGTAGAAGCTGACCTCGGGGAAGATCAGTTTGGATTCCTTAGAAATATTGGAACTCGTTGTAACGGAACCTATTAAAGGCTTTATTGTAACGAAGTATGCGATGCCCTCCTAATTCAACCAGTTTAACTAGCAATTATGATAACAGAAAAGTAATTGTTTATGTTAGCAATGATTGCATAACATGGCTACATAAACAGTCAACCCATTAAAATATAATTAATAATTAAATCACACAAAAGTTAACATCACTTGAACGCTGATACAGCAGATGTCATTATGTAAAAACACTATATTCAAATGAATTTATTAATATGAAATACGAATAATATTGTTCAACTTACGTATTTTGGATCTCCTTAAATAAAAATTACGCAGTGAAACCTAATTATTCACTAGGACTGTTTTCACTCACTGTTCACGTAAGCACATCTACTTTAAACGAGAACCACTGTAAATTTTAATGATTCACATTATTTACTTATGTATGCAAACGACAGAAGTCAATAGATGTACCTCTGAAAAACGACCTTTTTGCAAGAAAGAATTGTTCTGACAAATTGGCAAACCTGTCTGTCATTTTAATGTCCTGTTAAATTATGTCACTCGATGTAAATTAATAACTTTTTTGCACAAATTACGATAACAGATGGATGCCTGACGTATAAATCACAGCTCTTCTTAGGGGTTCTTTGACGGGGCTATAAATACAAGCAGCAAGAAGCCTCGTCAACTCAGTCTTGACAGAACTTTTGTAAAGTGTGTGTGTTATTGTCTTATGTGGAAAAACAATGGAAATATGTTGTAAAAAAGGTGTTACTCTGTACTGTGACAACGTCTCTGGGTGGTCAGCGGAGATATGATGGCTACCATGATAATAAATAGTTGACTTATGCTGTCGTTTATTATTTATCAACAAGCACATCAACAACACGGGACCTCATCTTTTTACCCCTAGACGAATACATATAGAGCCAACATTAACATCAAGATACAGCAGTGAACCAGCCAGCAGCAGCAGCAACTACTACAATACAATTTAATGGCGCCAACCCAAATCTCTGTATCAAATGCTAACAAGCTTCGTATATTGGAATGATATAGTGCGAATATAGGAATATCAACGATTGGGCGACCATTATAACGTGAGGTAATACTGACCCTACGACGTATCTTAGAAGATAGATTAAGGATAGGCAAACCTACGTTTCTAGCATTTGTCGAGAAAGTTTTTGACAATGTTGACTGGAATACTCTCTTTCAAACTCTGACGGTGGCAGGAGTAAAATACAGGGAGCGAAAGGCTATTTACAATTTGTACAGAAACTGGATGGCTGTTATAAGAGGCGAGGGACATAAAAGGGAAGCAGTGGTTGGGATGGGAGTGAGACAGGGTTGTAGCCTCTCCTCGATGTTATTCAATCTGTATATTGCAAGCAGTAAAGGAAACAAAAGAAAAATTCGGAGTAGGTATTAAAATCCATGGAGAAGAAATAAAAAGTTTGAGGTAAGCCGATGATACTGTAATGCTGTCAGAGACAGCAAAGGACCTGGAAAAGCAGTTGATCGGAATGGACAGTGTCTTGGAAGGAGGATGTAAGATGAACATCAACAAAAGCAAAACGAGGATAATGGAATGTAGTCGAGTTAAGTCGGGTGATGCTCAGGGAATTAGATTAGGAAATGAGACACTTAAAGTAGTAAAGGAGTTTTGTGATTAGGGGAGCAAACTAACTAATGATGGTCGAAGTTCAGAGGATATAAAATGTAGACTGAGAATGGAAAGGAAAGCGATTCTGAAGAAGAGAAATTTGTTAACATAGAGTATAGATTTAAGTGTCAGGAAGTCGTTTCTGAAAGTATTTGTGTGAAGTGTTGCCATGTATGGAAGTGAAACAGGGACGATAAATAGAGAGAGAAAAGAATAGAGAGAGAAAAGAAAAGAATAGAAGAGAAAAGAAGCTTTCGAAATGTGGTGCTACAGAAGAATGCTGAATGCTGAATGGGTAGATCACGTAACTAATGAGGAAGTATTGAATAGAATTGGGGAGAGGAGGATTTTGTGGCACAACGTGAATAGAAGAAGGGTTCCGTTGGTAGGACTTGTTCTGAAGCATTGAGGGATCACCAGTTTAGTATTGGAGGGCAGCGTGGAGTGTAAAATTCGTAGAGGGGGACCAAGAGATGAATACACTAAGCTGATTCAGAAGGATGTAGGTTGCAGTAGGTACTGGGAGACGAAGAAGCTAGCACAGGATAGAGTAGCATGGAGAGCAGCATCAAACCAGTCTCAGGACTGAAGACCACAACAACAACATAAACATACATCATCAAAGAGAAAATCAGTTTATAACATTTATTTACATTGATCACATTACTGCACTGACTATGTGTAGAATCCAGATTTTTGCTAACACTCACGATTTCTGATACTGTAAGTAGGCTGTTTAGGTTTTTATGTTGGTAACGCCACGTAGTGCTCTGTATGAAAGTCGCTGACTGCGCTGTGTGCAGTCTGTGGCTGGTTGGTCTCATTGTTGGAATATTCCGTAGTGTAGCGTTGGACAGTTGGATGCGAACAGCGCGTAGTGTTGGGCTGTTGGAGGTGAGCCGCCAGCAGTGGTGGACGTCGGGGGAGAGATGCCTGAGTTTTGAGAGGTTACTATGAGCTGACGATCTGGACGTGTATCCGTCAGTAATAGGAAATTTGTAAGACATATTATGACTTTTGAACACTATTTAGGTAAATACATTGTTTGTTCTCTATCAAAATCTTTCATTTGCTAACTGTGCCTGTCAGTTACAATCTTTTATTTAGCTGGCAGTATTGGCGCTCGCTGTATTGCAGTAGTTCGAGTAACGAAGATTTTTGTGAGGTAAGTGATTCATGAAAAAGTGTAGGTTATTGTTAGTCAGTGCCATTCTTTTGTAGGGATTATTAAAAGTCAGATTGCGTTGCGCTAAAAATATTGTGTGTCAGGTTAGTGACGATCAGAATAAGTAAAGAGAGAATTGTCTGAGTACGTTCATTTTTGTTCAGCTGTTTCAGTATCAAGTAACGTAGAAGTTTACAGTCATTCTTTACATTCACAGGGGAAGTTTCAGTACTTACTATTAGTAATGAGTACACATCAGTCGGTGCTACATAGGAAATTCGTCAACGGAGCAGTAGCAGTTATACACCAAAATATCCTTTAGGACCCTCTCAAACTAAACTTCAGTATCAGTTAAACTTTTTATTGCTGTTGAAAAGTTATTGATAATATAATCGCTTTATTAATTGGCAAATTTATGGATCAAAGTAAGAGACTTTAAATATTTACGAAAATTATTGTCTTTACTGGTTTTCTATACCATGAGTTGTGGTGTTAGTTTGGACAACTATATTATTTATGGCAGATTACTTTAGGGAATAAATATACTGATCAGGTATCTGACGGCTGATTTAGAGGAAGAGACCAATCAACGAAGTCATCGGTCTCATCGGATTAGGGAAGGATGGGGAAGGAATTCTGCCGTGCCCTGTCAAAGAAACCATCCCGACATTTGCCTAAAGCGATTTAGGGAAATCACGGAAAACCTAAATCAGGATGGTCGGACGCAGGATTGAACCGTCGTCCTTCCGAATGCGAGTCCAGTGTGCTAACCACTGCGCCACCTCGCTCGGTCAGGTATCTGAAGGATGTTCTTTATTTCAGATAAAAATAATTCGTATTACTACCTTTCTGACTGGAAAAGCTTCACCTTGGCTTGATGAGCTACACCCCGCGCATCCCTCCATCCCCACCCTGACCCCTCCAAAAAAAGAAAAATATCCCGTTCGGTACTATGGTTTGAAAGTACCCGATTTGTCCTTGATTTTTTATTTATTGACGTCTGATAACATCCTTATTGCAAATACAGATTTATTTAAGTGCTGCAGCATTTCCACATACGCTCCTCTCACCTGAATCTATTATCAGCTTTTAATCCCAAGAACTTAACGCTGTCGGTATCCTCTTGTCGGTCATCTTATTCTGCACAGATACTGGGAGGAAACCTCTAGAATTTAAACTATGTATAGCGTGTTTTCAATATTTAGTGACAAAAAATTGGCTACGGGCCATTTACTAATATCCATGAAAAATATATTAATTGATCTATCTAAAACTATACTTGATTTGTTATTTACTGCAATGTGTTTGTCATTTGCAAACAATACTAACTAAGCAGCTGCCGATGTTACTAGCGAAGAGTCATTAATACACAGTACGCCAATTGTTAGAAAAGAAGGTAATTTGGATATCATTGTTAGTAGGCATACCTACATAAGATGTTTGACTGTTGTTTCAGAAATTCTAGGTGGAAAATAAAAATGGTTTTAGAGCATATTATACATGACGATTTTTTCTAATAGACCTAGGACCAGAGAAATCATTCTTTTTACTGTAACAGATACCTTCCCAGATCCCAGAGGACACTGCCATTATTATCAATGATTTATGTTCATGAGTTATAATCATTGTTACTGCTACTATTTTACACAATGTATTCTCGATGTACACAAGCACAGGACTGTGTTCCGCAGTGCTACGGCATCGGTGCTCGGCCTTTTTCAGATCTTCGCTCTCGCTGCAATTATTGCTCCAAGTCTTTATTTTTGCCATATGCCGTCTGCCAGCAATATGAACGATCAACCACGCGACTCATTTTGAATTTGGGGCTTCTCGAGCAGATCTATGTTTGTAGTTGGCGCTTGCAACTTGTTATGTCTTACACATACATTTGATCTGTGTCTGGCGCTGTTACGTTGACTTGTTATCTGCACCAAGTCTTGAAGAATAGATTAGCACGTCTACCCTATCAGAAGTCGGTCACAGACTGGCGTTGGCGGTGAACGGAAGGTTATCAGCCGAAATATTTAAAGAGATAATAATGGTGCCCCGGATGCATACCTGAAAAATGATGCGATATGACAACGATGATTTGTCGGATTTTCGAAAATACTGAAAGTACAGTACATGCAGACGCATGTTTTTCTGCTGCTGCTTTCCTTCTCCGGCATGAGCGTAATATGAAATTTAAAAGATTACGCACAGTTTTCCGTTACTACCATGCTCAGTGTACATCAAACAGTTGCAGAGCAGGACTCTGGCGGAAAGACACACTAGGCTTGGTCACGCACACGCCGTCACGCGCGATGCTCTCGTTCAAGGACGACCACGCCCCCCTCGTTCGACGTCAATTATTGTTATCGTGCAGTTGCCGATCACGCCAACTGGAAGTCCAGTTGCGACACGTTTTTGCCTCTAGTTCGACTGCAATTTTCGAAGTCCTTTTTGTAACAAAGTGTGTAACGTCTAGTCGACAACAAGGTAATGAAAGACTGAGTACAACCTCGAACAGATAAGGATGAGGCAAGGAATAAGCAGTAGCATATTCAAAGCAAGCATTGCTACACTAGAATGTTTAAGTAGTGACACGCAGAAGTCTACATCGAAATGATCGGAGAGAGGTTGGAAGCCAGATTTTCCTAAATGCAAATCAAAAGCCTTAACCAAGAGCTCTCTACGCGTTTTGTGACACATCAGTCCGTTATTGATCCGGGTCTATAAATCGTTTATAACCAACTGTTTTATGTGTAAACTGTTTATTTTCATCTTCTTCTATCTAGTATTGCGTAGTAATCAACATGGTGAGACATTGCTGGACATTAAAGTTTCAACACCGAGAACAATTTGTTGTGCCAATGTAATATACTAGGAGGATTACATGTTCCAGTTTGTAGTTGATGTGGAGGTGATCGGCCGAAACAATACGTGGTGCTGTCATCTATGGCAGAAATTCATTCGTGAAAGTGGCGGATTGGACTGTGTAAAGATTGGGACTTGGTACGGGCGTTGATAACCGATCAATTCAGCGCCCCACAAACCAAACATCATCATATGACAGCAACAGTGAGACCCAGCTGAGTCGAACTGAAATAATCTTGAACATGTAGACCAGGGCGTCCAACCTTTTAGATTACGTGCGCCAAATTGGAAGAATACGAATATTTTATAACAGCAACGTGTGGCAGGAGTTTCAGATTCTAGATACTCAGTTTATCGTAACTTTACATAAATACATAATTTTTATGTTTTTCCTTTTTTACCAATCGTGTGATAGATGCTCACTTCTTGGACTGCATTGACACCTGTGGGCCACATATATCCTCATGCATACATTACCCTGCACATTCTTCCAAGTTTGCTATTATCTCGCTGGATTTTAATTCCAGCGATGCTTCATCTGTGTATAGTCGGATACAAGAATAACCTCACGTTTTATGTCACACTTCATCACAGTATCATCGACATTGAAACTTCCCCTTTGAATGTAAAGAATGACACTGCTGGGAACACTCTTACGTTATTAGATTTTCAAAGAGATGAGCAAAACTCAACGTACTCAGACAGTTTTCTCTTTACTTATTCTGATCATCACTAAACTGACACATAATATTTTTAGCGCAACGCAATCTGACTTTCAGTAATCCCTACAAAAGAATGGCCCTGACTAACAATAACCTATATCCTTCATGAATCACTTACCTCACAAAAATCTTCATTACTCGAATACTGCAATACAGCGAGCGCCAATACTGCCAGCTAAATAAAAGACTCTAACTACTGAAGGCACTAAGTACTGATAGGCATAGTTAGCAAATGAAAGATTTTGATAGAGAATAAACAATGTATTTACCTCAATAATGTTCAAAAGTCATCATATATATATCAGTTCATGACATCCATCTTTACAAATTTCCTTTTTCTGGCGGACACATGTCCAGATCGTCCGTTCTCAAAACTCTGGCATCTCTCTCTCCACATCCACCACTGATGGCGGCTGACCTCCAACTGCACCTGCTCACATCCAACTGCCCAACACTACAAAAGCGAATATTCCAACAATGCCAACCAACCACAGACTGCGCACAGCACAGTCAGTGATTTTCATACAGAGCGCTACGTAGCGTTACCAACATAAAAACCTAAGCAGCCTATTTACAACATGTACTCCCTTTCCCATCAGCCAGTTTACAATGTGTTCGTTCCTCTAAAATGTTTGTGGCCTATCCTCAATGTTAACACTAGCATTGCCCATAGTTGTAACATTGTTGGGCTCTAGTTTGGGTAGAATATTTTTGAAACATGTTAGGAACACTTCATCATTCGTTTCTTTATGATAATATCCAATCTTTTTTTTACTTCCACAGTTGCTTCCTACATGCTCTATAATTAGCCTTTTCCCTTTTTGCGTAGGTTATTTTTAACTCCTGTGATAGACTTACAAGAAAAGCCCCTCTCTTATCAGTCACAGTTTTGTCAGTTCTCACTTCTTGTGTCTCATCTCCTGCGTTAACCCACGTTTCGTCAAGGTAATAAATTGTCCGTTCCTCACGTGTGAACCGTTGAATCTGGCAGGGATAACGCCTTCTCCAAAAAGAAATATTCATTCTATCTGCAGCCACGCTACTACTTTCGAACTGAAAACCAGCATCTTTTATCAGTTTATAAAATGTCGTTGTTTTTAAACGTGGCAAATCATCGTCATTATTTGCAGCCTGAAACACTTTTTTTACTGTAGGCGCTTCGTTGCTGAAACGTTCCTAAAACACACGATTGACGTTTTCTTGTCTTTCCTGGAGTTGAAAGCTTACGTGCACACATTACACTTGGTACAGAAACACCAGTAAAGTAGGATGTTACTGCTTTAAGTTCCTTTACCGGTATCGACGTATGTTTTTGTGATAACTTCTCATAAACATTGAGAACTATGAGGTTTTCTCCACTTCTTAACGGTGTTCATCTTCCATGTTTCACAAAAAAACGCGACACAGTTTCATGCATTTTCACCGTGCACACGGGAAACACGAACGAGTGAGGAGCACCACAGTGAATGCCCGCGTGATTGTTTAGAAGCAATGGGGGGAAGGTGGAGGAGGGGGGTGGTAAAAAGAGACTTCTCCCCGGTTTCGTAGTTACTCACAACGAAAGAGGCTCTTTGTAGCCTCCTACCCTCCGGATGTTTTTTTTTCAGAATGACGTATGAAATTGAATGTTCTTGTACAGAAAGATTACCACTTACAAACTGATGAATGGTAAGCTGTGCATTGTCACATACAGAAGATGATTTTCCTCCGCACATTCGGTTTACTCTCAAGTGCAAATCACAGGACTTCATTTCGATAAAATTTTAAAAAAATTAACTTCGAATGGAACTTTACGTATACAAGTCAGTTACTACATCCACTATGCTACTGCAACTGTGTTGACGTCATGATACATTTGTAATGATACTATACCATTTATCTCAAATTCATTAGGTCGGTTGATTGATTCGGGGGAGGGGACCAAACAGTGAGGTCATCGGTCCCATCGGATTATGGAAGGATAGGGAAGGAAGTCGGCCGTGCCCTTTCAAAGGAACCAACCCGGCATTTACCTGAAGCGATGTAGGGAAATCACGGAAAACCTAAATCAGGATGGCTGGACGCGGGCATGAACCGTCGTCCTCTCAGATGCGAGTCCAATGTACTAACCACTGCGCGCCTCGCTTGGTCATATGTATTAAAAATATAGTGAAAACTTAAGCGTTTCGGCATTTCATGTTCAAAGTAGAAGTGCGAGAGTACAGACCAAGCCGACATATAACGATCAGAATTAGCCATAGCTTCGGGCACAGGACTGTTCAGGGAAAGGGATTGTAAACTGAGATTTGAAGTAAGAAATACATGGTTTAAATATCTAGCATACTGGACAGAAAAACCATTGCTGTTAATGCTTTAGAACGTCTTAAAGTCTCATTAGCGGTAGTATAAGACGAAATATATCATGCATAATCAGAGTCTACTTCCAATAGTGGAACGACACCCATGGTTGTGTATTATGACCGCTGACCAATCGCCGGTCACTTGTTTGGTTACATCAGGATTGTTATTACGATGATAGAAACGGGTACGACAGTTCATGCTGCTTGAGGCGTAGTGCCTGGGCGGCTCAGTCGCAGGTAAGGCAGATGGTAGTCTTCGATGCATCTGCAGCATACTGGTAAAACGTAGTTAGTCTACAATGGAGGCCGCTTACAAATCACTTGTGCTCCCCATCTTAGAATATTTCTTAGGCGTGTTGGAAGCACAAGAAGTCGACTAACAAGTGATATTGGCAAACTATCCATCGAAAGCCTGCTTATAAAATTTCAGCAACCTGCGTTAAGCGAATAATCTGTAGATATTCTAGAACTCTCTACATTTAAGCAGTCATTATTCCCGCGATCCACACGCGATTAGAACGTAAAGAACTTGCGATATGTGGTACTCTCTGTCATGCATTTCACAATGATTTTCGCATTATATATTTTTATGTAGATGCAGATGTAGACTTTTCGTTAGGCGAGTAGAATCTTGCAGTGACGTTACTTCCCTTGCGTCAGAAAATGGGACTGCTTGTAGGAATACGAGGTGGGAGCTCAACGAGTAATGAAACATATGTTTTTGCAAAAAACAACTTGATTATATTCAAGATTCCAGTACACCATATAATTCCCCACTCTTCTCGTTAAAAGCCCTATTTTTCAGCATAATCTCCGTTAAGTGTGATGGCCTTCCGCCACCTTAATCGGTACCACGTCGACGTCGGAACCAAAGTTTTGACCCATCAGTAACCTCCTTATCATCCACGTACCGCTTCCCGCGAAATGGATTCTTCATTGAGCCATCAGATGAAAGTCGGAAGGTGCGAGATCTGGGCCGTGGGATGGATGAAGATGAACAGCCCAATGAAGTTTTGTGAGCTCTTCGAGGGTACGCACACTTGTGTGAGGTCTTGCATTGCCATGGAGAAGCTTCTTTGAATTTCTGTAGTGACGAAAACGCTGACATCATATTTTCAATTTCCAGAGGGTAACACGGTGAGGGAGATCCCAGAAGACCGCCGCCATTACTTTACGGACTGAAGATGTAGCTTTGAACTTTTTCTTTGGAGGAGAGATGGTGTGGCGCCACTCGATTGATCACTTTTTTTTTTTTTTTTTTGCCTCGCGGAGTGGCCGTGTGGTTAGAGGCGCCATGTCACGGATTGCGCGGCCCCTCCCGCAGGAGGTTCGAGTCCTCCGTCGGGCATGGGTATGCGTGTGTGTTGTTGTTAGCGTAAGTTAGTTTAAGTAGTGTGTAAGTCTAGGGTCCGATGGCCTCAGTAGTTTTATCCCTTAAGAATTCAGACATATCTGATCTTCTTGCGGCGGGGCAGGTTAAAAAATCGTTCCTCGTACTGTTCAAAATAAACGTCCACCTACCTCAGTACGGCTTCTGTTCGACTCCCTTTACTCCACAAGCGGAGACACTTACTAGACGGCGAAAAAGCAGTGTTGAAGAAAACGCCACCTAATATCTGTCCCGCAAAGTCCGCATAAACTCTGGTAGTATTTCAGTTCCTGCAATCTCACATATATCAAGATTTCGGGTAGTGAAATGGCTCTGAGCACTATGGGACTTAACCTATGGTCATCAGTCCCCTAGAACGAAGAACTACTTAAACCTAACTAACCAAAGGACAGCACACAACTCCCAGCCATCACGAGGCAGAGAAAATCCTTGACACCGCCGGGAATCGAACCCGGGAACCCGGGTGTGGGAAGCGTTCGGGTAGTGATACGGTACATTTTTTCTCACAGTAAATGTTCAAAAAATTTGTAGATAATCCTTTTTATTTCTTCTACCACACATGAAAATGGGCTATCAAGTCCTCATTTACCTAACTAACGTATCTATAGTTCTCTGTTCACATTTCATACAACCAGTTTCACACGCAAAGCGGGCAGAAATTTACACTAGTCCGACCCAACTGATGATGCGATCTCTCAGTCACAGATCCGCTACTATAAATGAGTTTCACATTCGGTCCTTTTCAGTGGGTTTCTTTAAAAGAAACTGCTCGCCAAATACTCCATAACTGAATGCAGAATACGCCACACGGAATTTTCATAAAGGCCAAAATTTCACATACGACTAACTTTCCAACCAAACACTCCCGAAACTCCAAACTTTCATCAAACTGTTCGTAGCTACATCAGCGTTAGTCGTGACACATTAAACGCGGGGAACTCAATATTCCTTTATTTTACACCTAATGAGAATCATCACATTTAACATGTCCTTCCGCGTCCGAAGCTGGCGAGTGACTCTGTCGATGTTGCATCACTCACAGCATATCTAACTAGCTGTGCGCTGGAACTACTTAATTATGATTGGCTGATCAGTCTGATGGACCAATCAGAATGATCCTTCGAGATCATTCTCGCGGCAAAACTCGCCTGAGCCAATCACTTTCAGAAAGTAATTTACGCCATCTCAAAATGCAAATACTAACACAATATTTAACCAAACAAAACGAAATAAAATTAATCTGTAAATTAATGTAGAAAACGATTGTACTTTAAACAGATATTCTGGCTGCCTTCTTACAAATGCAGTCACCCCTAGACATATGTCATCAGCAAATTACATCCCTCCCACGTTCCAATTAGGTAATGTTGTACATAATATTAAATTTTTTTCGTATGTCCCAGATACACACTCTCACTCATGCTCATTTATTCACACAACAACTTAATAAACAGATACTAATTTTTTCTGAATTTTTATACTGTGAAATTAACAGTTAAAGTATTGAAAATAAAAATCCAAACTAATTGATTTGATATATTGAGACCTCTGTGAATGATTTCAAATAGTAACAAAAGACAAACTGTAATCATTCCTAACTGAATTTTTTCCCCTAAGTGTCGGTTTGGTGGGTTTTAGGTAATTTTCTGAATCTACGAAACTACACTCCTGGAAATGGAAAAAAGAACACATTGACACCGGTGTGTCAGACCCACCATACTTGCTCCGGACACTGCGAGAGGGCTGCACAAGCAATGATCACACGCACGGCACAGCGGACACACCAGGAACCGCGGTGTTGGCCGTCGAATGGCGCTAGCTGCGCAGCATTTGTGCACCGCCGCCGTCAGTGTCAGCCAGTTTGCCGTGGCATACGGAGCTCCATCGCAGTCTTTAAACTGGTAGCATGCCGCGACAGCGTGGACGTGAACCGTATGTGCAGTTGACGGACTTTGAGCGAGGGCGTATAGTGGGCATGCGGGAGGCCGGGTGGGCGTACCGCCGAATTGCTCAACACGTGGGGCGTGAGGTCTCCACAGTACATCGATGTTGTCGCCAGTGGTCGGCGGAAGGTGCACGTGCCCGTCGACCTGGGACCGGACCGCAGCGACGCACGGATGCACGCCAAGACCGTAGGATCCTACGCAGTGCCGTAGGGGACCGCACCGCCACTTCCCAGCAAATTAGGGACACTGTTGCTCCTGGGGTATCGGCGAGGACCATTCGCAACCGTCTCCATGAAGCTGGGCTACGGTCCCGCACACCGTTAGGCCGTCTTCCGCTCACGCCCCAACATCGTGCAGCCCGCCTCCAGTGGTGTCGCGACAGGCGTGAATGGAGGGACGAATGGAGACGTGTCGTCTTCAGCGATGAGAGTCGCTTCTGCCTTGGTGCCAATGATGGTCGTATGCGTGTTTGGCGCCGTGCAGGTGAGCGCCACAATCAGGACTGCATACGACCGAGGCACACAGGGCCAACACCCGGCATCATGGTGTGGGGAGCGATCTCCTACACTGGCCGTACACCACTGGTGATCGTCGAGGGGACACTGAATAGTGCACGGTACATCCAAACCGTCATCGAACCCATCGTTCTACCATTCCTAGACCGGCAAGGGAACTTGCTGTTCCAACAGGACAATGCACGTCCGCATGTATCCCGTGCCACCCAACGTGCTCTAGAAGGTGTAAGTCAACTACCCTGGCCAGCAAGATCTCCGAATCTGTCCCCCATTGAGCATGTTTGAGACTGGATGAAGCGTCGTCTCACGCGGTCTGCACGTCCAGCACGAACGCTGGTCCAACTGAGGCGCCAGGTGGAAATGGCACGGCAAGCCGTTCCACAGGACTACATCCAGCATCTCTACGATCGTCTCCATGGGAGAATAGCAGCCTGCATTGCTGCGAAAGGTGGATATACACTGTACTAGTGCCGACATTGTGCATGCTCTGTTGCCTGTGTCTATGTGCCTGTGGTTCTGTCAGTGTGATCATGTGATGTATCTGACCCCAGGAATGTGTCAATAAAGTTTCCCCTTCCTGGGACAATGAATTCACGGTGTTCTTATTTCAATTTCCAGGAGTGTATTATGCACAGCTTTGAAATTTGGAGGAGATCTTCTTCCGAATAACAAAAAATAGTATACCAAGTTTGAAAATAATACTTAATATGTTTTATTTAGATTCGTAGGCGGTATGAATTTACGGTCGTTCTAAGTGACACAGAAGCCTGTTCTCACGCTGGTTAGTAGCGACACATATGCTGCGATTCATGGCTAAAACACAAGTTATTAGCCTCCTGTACATTCACCGTGCTCCACGTCTAGGTATCTTACACCAATGAATGTTATCCCGTAACAACTTGCAACGTCACAATCTGAATATCCGATCACAGTTTTGTTTCTGGTTCGAAGTAAGGTACAGTCGTGCTCAAAAGTATCCGAACGGCCTGAATTGCATTTCTCCTGATTCGCATGCAACCCACATAACGCAGCTGTCTAGCAGGTCCTCTAATCGCTCCTTGGTACAGTCGTTTGACTATTGAAAATGGTTCCAACAAGTCACCACTAGAAAACACTGCTCTGTATCGCAATAACTCAAGATGTAAAGTAATTCTACGATTCTACAAATATCAAGGAACACCTTATCACAGGTAAGACTGTCCTTAAGGCTTGTAAGCTCACATTTATTACAATAAATGACATACCTGAAATGTTACCACTCTCTTTATCACGTCAGATAGGTAATGCACGTAGTACGTTCGTTGTATTCATAATTTACTCTTCAAATTAACTTATCGTACTTATTATTTAACACAAAATTACGTTAAAATTTTAAGTTATTCACGAGTAGCTAGTAGAGATTATGTATGAACTTCAAATGACACGACAAACCGTCTCGTTCTGCATGTGGATTCAAACCCGGGTCATGCAGACTAAGCAAAGATTACGAGACTAACGGAAACTAACAGTCATTCCTGATTAGGCATACAGTGAGTGATATACCTCGATTTTAGACAGTATCAGTTAGCAAATATCCACTTTAAATTACATAACGTAAATATTTTTAACGGACTTGAATTCCTACCCAGCACCTATTGTCCCTGTTAACGAACTACGAGAGATGTTAAATATTGCTTCTTAACAAGTAACTTACTTGAAATTCCGTGAGGTAAAGCTTTGTGTTGGACATGGATTCGAACCAAGAACCTAATCGGATAGATATCGAAGCACAATCAACTGTGACATATCGGATTTTCTCGGCAGTAGCTAGATGCTTTAACTGAAATGACGAGACGAAACATTAATTTTTTCCTTCCCAGGACTCCAACCCGGCACCTATCGCTGTTATATTCTAGAGAAATCTAACGTAAAAATGGGTTTGTTGCACCAGCAGTGACATGTGAGCATGTTTGAACTGGAAATAATATGACGAAGAGTTTAGTGCTAACTGGGAATAGAGCCCCACACATATCGTTGTTGACTACACACAAAGAGACGTCAGCTACCGAATTTTTCTCCACCAGCAGCTCGGAATAACATCTTGAACTTACAGTAATCTCGCAAATAGTTCTGTGTCTCACTAGGAGTCAAAAACGTCAAATATCGTTAGTGTTGACAAAGAATGAAAATACATTAAAATTCGAAATTATTTTCCACCAGCAGATAGGCGTTCACATGCTAGAGCTTGATAATACATAATAAAATCTTTAGTGCCGGGCCAGGATTCGAACCCATTCACGCGCAATATGTGGAGACGTTGAGGATTCTACAGTTTTGAACAAACAACAAACTGTAGCCAACTCTATTGTCACGAAGGGAACAAATTCCGCCTTAAGGGCGGTCTGAGTAGCATTTCCAGTTCAGAATCAATTTTATCGACATACAGAAGTTCAGATAAAACATGGAATAAGTGTCCTGTGAGCCTACATAGCGTTTGTTCCGTCACTAGAAATAAATAACTAGTATAAGAAAGGTTACTGGCGATGGAGTTTCTACATGTCGCCACTCCAGACTTTATTATGGCTCAACCTAACGTCTACTTGGTAGAGAAGGAATATCATTTTTAATGTGAATTTCAGACCACAGTGCCATTATATCTTCTACACTTGGTGTAGCCAGAAGAGAATGGAATCTGTCTCTCGTTATCTAAAATCATAGACCGAGGCTGGAATCGAACCCAGACTTTAGATTTGTAAAACTATAGTCATCCCAACCGACCACCAAACCCTCTACCAAGTGGCTCATTTTTCTACCTAACGCCATTGTATCACATTTGCTTAGAATTCTACCACACAGGCTCCCTGTATCTATTTGCAGCATGTTCATTAAATTCATTTACTTGGTTGACCGAATCACCATGAACTAGCTGCCTCGGCTACCCAGTGCATACATTCAACTTCATTTTGTAAGCGTCAAAATAAAATCACGTAACTGCCACCAACACAGAACTGCCAACAGTGTAGGATGCAGAAATTTCAATAGGAACTGTCCCTTTCCACTTGGGCTACTCTATTGCGCTATCTGCTTGTTGAAAACGTAGTGCAATGCAAAAGAAAAGGTATAACTGTTTGTCTCTCATAAGTATTCACCTGGCCATATGCATTATCCCACAGCGGTGTGGAATTCGGAAGTTCTGGAGCAGTTGTAGCTTTGTGTCGTCTAGTAGCACAATGGTAAGTATCATGCATGGTAGATAAGAGGTCGCGAGTTCGAGTACATTCAGTGCTACGTTTTTTAAAACGCAATGTTGCCGTCTGCTAAAGTTATCAATCTAATGGAACTCGTAACATAATTCCCTTCACTTCTCAACCCAAAATAGTCGCATGTGGGGAAAGGGCCAACTTCTGCGACATTTGTTCATTTCAGGTTTTATAGACAGCCAGAGAGTAGATGCATCTCGAAACTTTTGTATTATGTATGGGTAGAGCGCATCATGCCAAAAAACGTCGGAAAAGTATTTTCTACATTAGCTGTCGTCTGGTAGTGGCATTATATTCTTCTTCAAATCTTGTTTGACAGTTTTAACTCAGAACAAGTTTTCTACATGCATGTAATCAATAAACCGCATGTGCATTTTCAGACTGTTATAGATAACATCATAGAATTCGCATATATCGTTGATAATTAATTTCTCTCTCATGTTTACTATTGTTTTAACAACTTTAAGGGAAACCTTATGAAAATTGTGAACTGTATTATAAAAAGTGAAATAAAACTACCCCCGATAACCTTACGACGAAAGTCTGTTTTAATAAAACTGAGTATCTGTACACAAGCATGCCTCTATCATCACGAATTAGTAAAATACTGCTCACTTAGATTTTGATTGGTTCTGTGGTTAATTGGTATGTTGTGTCATACTCAAGAGGTATGCAATTGTGGCATTTCATAAATAAAGTTATGTATTCCTAGAAACCGAAAATTTGCTTGTCAGCAGCGGAAAGAGGCGTTACCTGTTCTGCAGCACTGTAAGTTTTTCACCATTGCACTATGAGCCGAAAGTATTTTCTTGCGCTTTCCTTATCGATGTTTGATCTGAGTGTTTGTAGCTCTTTCACAGAAGGGATAAATACTCTACACTCAGTGAGATTGTAACAGCGAAACATAACAGACGCTTTGTCACAGGTCAGCACGTTACCACAGAGCTGGCGAAGAAGCATGCGTCTTAGCTTCCTCTTACGAGATCAATAGTGGCTAGAACTCGTAAACCGCTATTTGAAGGACGAGATTATTTGCGATTTCCACGTGCAACGACTTTCCTGAGCTGAAAACAGTAAATTTACAATCTTTTGTAACACCTCAAGCGATAATAAGTCATATTATTCAATGGAAATGACAGGAAAAATCAAGTGAATTTTGAGGCTTAATTCCGTGCACACCAGGAAGTAACTCGTCGATCACAGAGTTGCCAAACGTACATTGCCTTGTTGCCAAATCTCAGTTACAATACCAGCAGGAAGAAGACGAACCGATGTGATCCCACAGCGGGCTGGGAAGTGACCATAGATGGTGTCTCCGTTCGCGGCTGCTACGGCCTGGAATACGTAATGCGTCTGATTCGCATTTCTGTAGCTAGGTTTAGGGACTGGAGCGTACTTACTAATAATACTCAGAACTGACTGCCATCCAAGCATTGTAAATCAGTAACTCTCATAGCTGTTTTTATATTTCTTTCGTAAGTGTACTCAAAACTAAGAAACTCATTCACAGACGTTTTCGTGCCTCGCCGATAGTCGAGCACAAGAAACAAATAAAAATAAAAAAGAATGTGTGTGTGTGTGTGTGTGTGTGTGTGTGTGTGTGTGTGTGACAGAGACAGAGAGAGATAAAAATCAAAATGAGTGAGAGAGAGAGTAAAAATTTGTAAAGAAATTGAATCATGGTATGTAAAGAAATCTTTCATTGAAATCACACGTTCCACATCATTACGATATATCGTATTCATGACCTATGAAACAAGCATTAATCTAATGTAATTTAATCTAATCATATCATATTGATGACTAGCCATGAAGAGTCATGAATTATCGAAATTTTTGCCAATTCCAGTAACCAAATCTAAACTTGAAAATAAAAGTCGACAATTTTTGTAATAAACTGGGTCTTCTGTCAAGACCCTTTCGTCCCTGTTAATTAACCACGAAAGATGTCTGATATACCTCTATTCTGAAGTAACAAAGTGTGCATGCATTTAAAGATGAAGCGCATGATGTGAAGTAATGTGATGGAGATACGAACCCAACACGTAATGAATTGTTAACTAAATAAAATCAAATGCTACGTATCGGTTCTTCTTACTAGCTGGCAGGTGTTTGAATCTATAATAAGGATACAAACTTTGGTGCCTAAGCGACAATCGAACTGCACATCTATCGTGCCTCCACGAATATAGCTTAAGTATCAGTTGTTTACTCACCAATAGTAAGATGTGTGCGTGTTTGACCAGAAATAACGGCACCTATTGTGATTGTTGGCAACATCTGGACGGAAATTAAAATTGCATGTTAATTTTCACTAACAATCCGGTGTGCACGTGATAGGGCTTGAAATGAAATTATGTATATTTTTGTACTGTATCAGGATTCGAACCCACATACTTACCTTTGGAGAAGACCTAGGGAAGATAGCAGTCTTGAGAAAAGGAACGAAATTATTGAAATATACTGTTCCGAGAGATTCAGACCCTCGAAAGAGGAGATACGAATTCGAATCACAGTCCAGCACCAAATTTTTCAACGTCTCTGTTTCATTCAAGTACAAGTAAAGTAAGAGCCCTGTTCCTTTAAATGGCTATCGGTCCATCAAATAAAATAAAATTTTCTAATGCAAGTAAGTTTACGGGCGACTGTATTTCTGTTTACCATGACTTCTGCTATGTCATCTCCCAACGTAAACTGGCTCTGTCCAGTTGGTAATGAAGGAACGTGATGTTTAATGCGGATTCTGGATTATAACGTCTATCTGTTGATGTTACCAGGAGTAAAGTAAATCTGTTTGTGGCTCTTAAAAGTAAATGCCTGAGCCCACGCATTGCACCTGTGATAGTTCCTTCCGCCAGACCATTGTGGCCACATTTCCCAGCCCCAGGAGTGTGCTGTAACAGATGATGTGCTTAGCTTACAAAATTAGTCACGGTGGGAAAAACGCGAGTCTATTAAATGGTTAAGTAGAAGCAAGCTTCTGAAGCGGGGATTATGCTATTCTCATATCAGCAGGATGTAAATATTCTTCTACGCATCATATGCTCGACGTGAAGGCATTTTGAAATTTTCACAAATTCAGTAAATTTCTTAGTTCAAGGAAATCCACTGAGATGTGTGAAGTTACCGGGTAATTCGATTATTACCGTCATTATTACTATAATTTTCTTCATACCGCTGCTGGAACACTGTACCTGAAGATCATTTGATGCCTTTTGGTCACTATACAAGTAGTTTCCCAAGAACAGGTTCTTTCCCTGTCTACGGAATCCTTTTCATGTTACTATCAAACATCAGTAATTACTCGTAGATTACATTAAAACTAAAGCAATTGATGAAGACGTTACTTGATAACAAAAACGCGCTGCCTTTCTTCGTTTACTTGCTCCTAGATATGGCTATCGAGTACTGCCAAAGCAAAAGGCAAGAGATGTTACTGCCTTCCGATACACGTCGCTGTCAGTTCTTCCATATGATTTGGTCGACATGACCTGTTTCAGGTTGTGTATGACAGACAATGTTTTAGAAAGTCAATTGTTTTCCTTTGCAATAAACAGAAAGATTTTCATTCTAAGCTATGCAAGTACAAAATTTGCGCAGTATTAGTTCAAATTTAATATTCGCTTCTATAATGTAGGAAAATATTTCACAGTTGCAAAACTCGCATCCGACTCATTGCCCTTACACTTAGTCGCTGACCGTAAATTCTAACTCAGAGTGACACCAGATTAAGTAACCTAATGTAGCGAAGACTGTTTGCCAGTGCTCTTTCTCACCGTAAAATACGCAGTTCACTCATTGGACTCCATAAGTACACAGTAACAGTAGTTTCTGTGTGTATGCAATGCATACGGATTAGTATTTAGTGGTGCTCTCTCTTCCACTTCTGTATACAATATGCCTGACCTAAACGGGCCCTTTATCATTACAGGCCCTGGGCAGTGCAACATCATACTGCCAACAGTAATGTGCTTATACTGACAACCTGACTGTTCGTTTTACCTGATTTTGTAATCATTTAAATAAAACAGCATGACCTTTCACTGGGAGACATTTCGTCCCTCTTTTCCTTCTGTGAAATTTGTCAGCAAGCTTTTTGCCTTCCAATCAGTGAAATGCGGTAGAGTACGGCTGGTAAATGATTCACAAACCACGATTTAGTGCCGTTAACACGATTAATTTAAACGTCACAAGACTGCATATAGGTGCAATCGATGTCGAGGTGCAAAGTGTTTGTTATCTTACTTTTGTGACAGGTGGGCATAAGTGATTTCCAATTACTTTTTATTGTACTGAAATAATCTTTTGTCACAAAGTAGCAAGGGAAGTTTTTTATTCGTATATATTTTGTAGGAAACTGTAATCGTGATGGAAAATTATACACTTGAATGTTTGACACAACTGGTAGGAGAAAACGCTGCATATTAACCAAACCCCGCGCCTCCTCTCCATATCCTCCTGTGACATAAGCACGGGATTCTCCTCGCATACTGCTACAGAGCTGTTCCTAGCACAGCTGAGAATAGGCAACATCGTCACAAACATTAGGCAACACTGTGACAGTGCAATCACTTCTGCGTATGGTACTAAATTGACTCGCTAAATTCACTTGATATCTCCTTTTCATTTGAATGACTCGTGCTATATAATCCTCATGTAAACTAAGACACTGAGACAGAAAATTCAATTTTTGCCTAAAGAAATGCTATTCTTCACATAAGTGACAACTTTTATTATCTTTCACGATGCGTTATGAGGCTGAGCGATCAATACAATGATGAGAGTGGCGTACTGGCAGCAGTGTGTCCGTAGCCCAGTGTTACCGCCCGTGTCTCGTGTCAGAACGGCTCAATCAGTCGTCAGTTCTAACCGTGAAGGGGCAACGTGTGCGACCTTTTTTTCTGATATATTTTAAGGAGCTGCGAATTTCCAGAATAAATTCTATATCGAAATCGGAAGAAAACCTTTACACATCAAATCTTCTTGGTAGCTCGACTCGGTAAGTTGTGTTAAGGGTCATAGATCTCGCTTCGCAATACCAGCGTCTCTGAAGAAATTGGAATCGACCATCAGCGATACGAATTTTAATATTGTTCTTCACTTAAGACTCACATGCGAGGGTGATAAGTATGAAGGAAATGAACCTCTTGATTATTATAGGGCCTCTATGCTAAATTTTCACAGCGGCAATTCGGAACTCCCTGCAGACATTTGCTAACAGCGGCTCTGGCAACTTACTTTATCTCTGGGTAGCTTCAAATATGGGCAATTTTGTCGCCTTAATCCAAATGAGTATTTTAAATATCACTTGTGAACAGCGTTCACTTCTCCATTAATTAAGGTATAGATCTCAAAACAAGCAAATTGCCTGAGTAGCTATAGAGCAGGTTCTGATAGGTATTGACACCATCTTTTGCATCCATTTACCATAGAGAATCAAAGAAAGAAACCAAACACATTACATTGCATTTACTCTCTGTACCTTGACTAACACATATGAATCCATGACAATAATAAATTATTTTAAGAACCTCCCGTGAAAGGAAAAAGAACAGAATGTGAGGCTTTAATTGTAGTGCACTGGATCAGAAACAATGAAATTAATTCTGTGCCACATTGATATATTGCATCCTAGTGTAATAAAATAATCATCAAATAAAAACGGTTTTGTGCCCCCTTTGCTATCAAGAATGAAACACAAATAGTAGACAGATTTTATGGGTCACCACTCAACAACATTAAAGCATTTTACATGGTCGAGAGTACGGAGTGGAGCAGACGTCGGCAGGAGGCGAGACAGTGCAGAGCCTCAGCCCCCGCTGGTAGGCAGTAAACGGGTCCCAGATAACTCAGACGCATGCGGTGTTCAGAGGCAGATGGTCGGCAAAGAAATCTTTCGCTAAAACATTGTTGGACCAAACTATTATTACCAGTGTGACAGAAAGCGAAATCTATTGCAAATTCGCTTGAATTACACTCATAGCTTCAGTACCGAGAGGAAAGGGGCGACAAAAACTTTGTCGACATGTCCTTTTAGTTACTAGACGTCGTATTAGCTAGTCTCGCGTTTTACCTCAAGACTACGGTCGTAGTCAAGAATAATGTACTAAGACTGAAGTCAAGACTTCCTCTGGGAAGTGCCGCAGTCTACAATGTTGCCAGATCGAGCATATTGCCGGACATAGTATTCTGAGAGAAGCACGACTGTATTGTCCACCTTACGTGAACGACTCGGTGGTCAATTTTTTGCTCTAAGACTGTATCTACAATACATATTGCACGCTGTAAACCCAAAAGAATTAAAAAACAAAAGTAGTTTATGAGAGCAACGTTAACTATAGCGTTCGAAGTATTCATAGTATTGTATACGTGTGTGTAAACGCCTTCTAATGCCCACTCAAGGAAGACAAAGATACACAGTCTAGCTTCAATATTATAAATTCGCCTCAGTTTGCGGATGAACTCAGACTTAGGTTGATAACCATTTTGAATATTTAACAGTACTGTACCCATTGGTGTTAAACTCGTTTTCAACCAATGATTCCCACAGCTACAGGAACACTGCTTGTGATACCTCATAGACAAAATACTTACGCAGTGCTATCAGACGAAAAGATCAACCTGACACAAATTGTGGGAAGTCTGTTTTACAACCTTCGTACCTGGATAATAAGCCTTTTTTTATTTGAGATATCTATGAACGTTGCTGCTTGAGACGATTTAAAACGAAACTAAATTCCTTCAGCTACGACAATCTTTAAAGAAATCGTCTTAACGGCACTGAATCGTGGTTTGTAAATCGTTTACCGGCCGTACTCTGCCGCATTTCGCTAGCTGGGAGGCATAAAGTTCAAATGGCTCTGAGCACTATGGGACATAACATCTATGGTCATCAGTCCCCTAGAACTTAGATCTACTTAAACCTAACTAACCTAAGGACAGCACACAACACCCAGTCATCACGAGGCAGAGAAAATCCCTGACCCCGCCGGGAATCGAACCCAGGAAGGCATACAGCTTGCTGACAAATCTCACAGAAGGAAAAGAGAGACGAAATGTCTCCCAGTGGAAGGTCATGTTGTTTTATTTCAATGATTACAAAATCAGGTAAAACGAACATTCAGGTTGCCAGTATGAGCACATTACTGTTGTCAGTATGATGTTGCACTGCCTAAGGCCTGTAATGATAAAGGGCCCGTTTAGGTCAGGCATATTGTGTACAGAAGTGGAAGAGAGAGCACCACTAAATTCTGCAATCCATATGCATTGCATACACACAGAAATTACTGTTACAGTGTACTTGTGGAGCCAAAGGAGTGAAATGCGTATTTTCCGATGAGAAAGAGCACTGGCAAACAGTCTTCGCTACATTAGGTTACTTAATCTGGTGTCACTCTGAGCTAGAATTTATGGTCAGCGACTAGGTGTAAGGTCAATGAGTCGGATGCGAGTTTTGCAACTGTGAAATACTTTCTTACATTATAGAAGCGAATATTAAATTTGAACGAATATTGCGCAAATTTTGTACTTGGATAGCTTAGAATGAAAATCTTTCTGTTTATTGCAAAGGAAAACAATTGACTTTCTAAAACATTGTCTGTCATACACAACCTGAAACAGGTCATGTCGACCAAATCATATGGAAGAACTGACAGCGACGTGAATCGGAAGGCAGTAACATCTCTTGCCTTTTGCTTTGGCAGTACACGATAGCCATTTGTAGGTGGAAGAAAATGAAGAAAGGCAGCGCGTTTTTGTTATCAAGTAACGTATTCATCAGTTACTTTAGTTTTAATGTAATCTACTAGTAATTACTAATATTTGATATTAACATGAAAAAAATTCCGTAGACAGGGAAAGAATCGTGTTGGTTTCGTATCTCTGTCACATAACTACACATCATGCGCTTCATCTTTAAATGCATGCACACTTTGTTACTTCAGAATAGAGGTATATCAGACATTTTTCGTGGTTAATTAACAGGGACGAAAGGGTCTTGACAGAAGTCCCAGTTTATTACAAAAATTGTCGACTTTTATTTTCAAGTTTAGATTTGGTTACTGGTATTGGCAAAAATTTCGATAATTCATGACTCTTCATGGCTAGTCATCAATATGATATGATTAGATTAGATTACATTAGATTAATTCTTGTTTCATAGGTCATGAATACGATATATCGTTATGATGTGCAACGTGTGATTTTAATGAAAGATTTCTTTACATACCATGATTCAATTTATTTACAAATTTTTACTCTCTCTCTCACTCATTTTGATTTTTATCTCTCTCTGTCTCTGTCTCACACACACACACACACACACACACACACACACACACACACACACATTCTTTTTTTATTTTTATTTGTTTCTTGTGCTCGACTATCGGCGAGGCACGAAAACGTCTGTGAATGAGTTTCTTAGTTTTGAGTACACTTATGAAAGAAATATAAAAACAACTATGAGAGTTACTGATTTACGATGCTTAGTTGCCAGTAAGTTCTGAGTATTATTAGTAAGTACGCTCCAGTCCCTAAACCTAGCTACAGAAATGCGAATCAGACGCATTACGTATTCCAGGCCGTAGCAGCCGCGAATGGAGACACCAGCTATGGTCACTTCCCAGCCCGCTGTGGGATCACATCGGTTCGTCTTCTTCCTGCTGGTATTGTCACTGAGATTTGGCAACAAGGCAATGTATGTTTGGCAACTCTGTGATCGACGAGTTACTTCCTGGTGTGCACGGAATTAAGCCTCAAAGTTCACTTGATTTTACCTGTCATTTCCATTGAATAATCTGAGTTATTATCGCTTGAAGGGTAACAAAAGATTGTAAATTTACGGTTTTCAGCCCAGCAAAGTCGTTGCACGTGGAAACCGCAAATAATCTCGTCCTTCAAATAGCGGTTTACGAGTTCTAGCCACTATTGATCTCGTAAGAGGAAGCTAAGACGCATGCTTCTTCGCCAGCTTTGTGGTAACGTGCTGACCTGTGACAAAGCGTCTCTCATGTTTCGCCGTTACAGTCTCACTGAGTGTAGAGAATTTATCCCTTCTGTGAAAGAGCTACAAACACTCAGATCAAACATCGATAAGGAAAGCGCAAGAAAATACTTTCGGCTCATAGTGCAATGGTGAAAAACTTACAATGCTGCACAACAGGTAACGCCTCTTTCCGCTGCTGACAAGCAAATTTTCGGTTTCTAGGAATACATAACTTTATTTATGAAATGCCACTATTGCATACCTCTTGAGTATGACACATCATACCAATTAACCACAGAACCAATCAAAATCTAAGTGAGCAGTATTTTACTAATTCGTGATGATAGAGGCATGCTTGTGTACAGATACTCAGTTTTATTAAAACAGACTTTCGTCGTAAGGTTATCGGGGGTAGTTTTATTTCACTTTTTATAATACAGTTCACAATTTTCATAAGGTTTCCTTTAAAGTTGTTAAAACAATAGTAAACATGAGAGAGAAATTAATCATCAACGATATATGCGAATTCTATGATGTTATCTATAACAGTCTGAAAATGCACATGCGGTTTATAGATTACATGCATGTAGAAAACTTGTCCTGAGTAAAGCTGTCAAACAAGGTTTGAGGAAGAATAAAATGCCACTACCAGACGACAGCTAATGTAGAAAATACTTTTCCGACGTTTTTTGGCATGATGCGCTCTACCCATACATAATACAAAAGTTTCGAGATGCATCTACTCTCTGGCTGTCTATAAAACCTGAAATGAACAAATGTCGCAGAAGTTGGCCCTTTCCCCACATGCGACTATTTTGGGTTGAGAAGTGAAGGGAATTATGTTACGAGTTCCATTAGATTGATAACTTTAGCAGACGGCAACATTGCGTTTTAAAAAACGTAGCACTGAATGTACTCGAACTCGCGACCTCTTATCTACCATGCATGATACTTACCATTGTGCTACTAGACGACACAAAGCTATAACTGCTCCAGAACTTCCGAATTCCACACCGCTGTGGGATAATGCATATGGCCAGGTGAATACTTATGAGAGACAAACAGTTATACCTTCTCTTTTGCATTGCAAGACGATTTCAAGAAGCAGATAGCGCAATAGAGTAGCCCAAGTGGAAAGGAACACTTCCTATTGAAATTTCTGCATCCTACACTGTTGGCAGTTCTGTGTTGGTGGCAGTTACGTGATTTTATTTTGGTGATTACAAAATGAGGCTGAATGTATGCACTGGGTAGCCGAGGCAGCTAGTTCATGGTGATTCGGTCAACCAAGTAAATGAATTTACTGAACATGCTGCAAATTGATACAGGGAGCCTGTGTGGTAGAATTCTAAGCCAATGTGATACAATGGCGTTAGGTAGAAAAATGATCCACTAGGTAGAGGGTTTGGTGGTCGGTTGGGATGACTATAGTTTTACAAATCTAAGTTCTTGGTTCGATTCCAGCTTCGGTCTATGATTTTAGATAGCGCGAGACAGATTCAATTCTCTTCTGGCTACACCAAGTGAAGGAGATATAATGGCATTGTGGTCTGTAATTCACATTAAATATGATATTCCTTCTCTACCAAGTAGACGTTAGGTTGAGCCACAATAAAATCTGGAGTGGCGACATGTAGAAACTCCATCGCCAGTAACCTTTCTTTTCCTAGTTATTTATTTCTAGTGACGGAACAAACGCTATGTAGGCTCACAGGACACTTATTCCATGTTTTATCTGAACTTCCGTATGTCGATAAAATTGATTCTGAACTGGAAATGCTACTCAGACCGCCCTTAAGGCGGAATTTGTTCCCTTCGTGACAATAGAGTTGGCTACAGTTTGTTGTTTGTTCAAAACTGTAGAATCCTCAACGTCTCCACATATTGCGCGTGAATGGGTTCGACTCCTGGCCCGGCACTAAAGATTTTATTATGTATTATCAAGCTCTAGCATGTGAACACCTATCTGCTGGTGGATAATAATTTCGAATTTTAATGTATTTTCATTCTTTGTCAACACTAACGATATTTGACGTTTTTGACTCCTAGTGAGACACAGAACTATTTGCGAGATCACTGTAAGTTCAAGACGTTATTCCGAGCTGCTGGTGGAGAAAAATTCGGTAGCTGACGTCTCTTTGTGTGTAGTCAACAACGATATGTGTGGGGCTCTGTTCCCAGTCAGAACTAAACTCTTCGTCATATTATTTATAGTTCAAACATGCTAACATGTCGCTGCTGGTGCAAGAAATTCATATTTAACGTTCGTTTTCTCTAGAATATAACAGCGATAGGTGCCGGGTTGGAGTCCTGGGAAGGAAAAAATTAATGTTTCGTCTCGTCATTTCAGTTAAAACATCTAGCTACTGTCGAGAAAATCCGATATGTCACAGTTGATTGTGCTTCGATATCTATCCGATTAGGATCTTGGTTCGATTCCCTGTCCAACACAAAACTTTACCTCACGGCATTTCAAGTAAGTTACTTGTTAAGAAGCAATATTTAACATCTCTCGTAGTTCATTAACAGGGACAATAGGTGCTGGGTAGGAATTCACGTCCGTTAAAAATATTTACGTTATGTAATTTATAGTTGATATTTGCTAACTGATACTGTCTAAAATCGAGGTATATCACTCACTGCAAGCCTAATCAGGAATGACTGTTAGTTTCCGTCAGTCACGTAATCCTTGCTTAGTCTGCATGACCCGGGTTTGAATCCACATGCAGAACGAGACGGTTTGTCGTGTCATTTGAAGTTCATACATAATCTCAGGTAGTTTCTCGTGAATAACTTAAATTTTTAATGTCATTTTGTGTTAAATAATAAGTACGGTACGTTACTTTGGAGAGTAAATTATGAATACGACGGACTTCCTACGTGCATTACCTATCTGACGTGATAATGAGAGTGGTAAAATTTCAGGTACGTCATTTATTGTATTAAATGTGAGCTTACACGCCGTAACGACAGTCTTACCTGTGATAAGGTGTTTGACTGTGATCTGTTGATCGCTTGGGATGAGAGTGTTCTCACGTTCGAACATTGCAGGGGTCACAGCTGATTGTGGCCGACTGGCACGCGAGAGATCCGACAGGTTTGCGCACCCTTGTTGCGATGATAACAGTCGCATCGCCCAACGACACACAGCGCTTTTGTTCACTACCAGGTCTCCGTAGACATTCTGCAAGCGCCTGTGAATATCTTTGGTGCTCTTGTTTTTCGCCTGTGACACCTCTTTGCTTGTCACAGACGCCATTTTGAAGGCTACTCATCGCGCCACCACCTATCGGAACTTCGTGAAACTTCAGGAACTCCGGGCTGGGACTACTCAAGAGGACGTCGTTATCAGGAGAAAGGAAACTGGCGTTCTACGGATCGGTGCGTGGAATGTCAGATCCCTTAATCGGGCAGGTAGGTTAGAAAATTTAAAAAGGGAAATGGACAGGTTATTGTTGGGTATAGTGGGAATTACTGAAGTTCGGTGGCTGGAGGAACAAGACTTTTGGTCAGGTGAATACAGGCTTATAAATACAAAAGCAAATAGGGGTAGTGCAGGAATAGGTTTAATAATGAATAAAAAAGTAGGAGTGCGGGTAAGCTACTACAAACAGCATAGTGAACGCATTGTTGTGGCCAAGATAGACACGAAGCCCTCGCCTACTACAGTAGTACAAGTTTATATGCCAACTAGCTCTGCAGATGATGAAGAAATTGATGAAATGTATGATGAGATAAAAGAAATTATTCAGGTATTGAAGGGAGACGAAAATTTAATAGTCACGGGTGACTGGAATTCGATAGTAGGAAAAGGGAGAGAAGGAAACATAGTAGGTGAATATGGATTGGTGGTAAGAAAGTAGCCGTGTGGTAGAATTTTGCACAGAGCATAACTTAATCATAGCTAACACTTGGTTCAAGAATCATGAAAGAAGGTTGTATACTTGGAAGAATCCTGGAGATACTAGTAGGTATCAGATAGATTATATAATGGTAACACAGAGATTTAGGAACCAGGTTTGAAATTGTTAAGGCATTTCCAGGGGCAGATGTGGACTCTGACCACAATCTATTGATTATGAACTGTAGATTAAAACTGAAGAAACTGCGAAAAGATGGGAATTTAAGGAGGTCAGACCTGGATAAACTAAATAAACCAGAGGTTGTTCAGAGTTTCAGAGAGAGCATAAGGGAACAATTGATAGGAATGGGGGACAGAAATACAGAAGAAGAAGAACAGGTAACTCTGAGGGATGAAGTAGTGAAGGTAGCAGAGGATCAAGTAGGTAAAAAGACGAGGGCTAGTAGAAATTCTTGGGTAACAGAAGAAGTATTGAATTTAGTTGATGAAAGGAGAAAATATAAAAATGCAGTAAACAAAGCAGGCAAAAAGGAATACAAACGTCTGAAAAATGAGATCGACAGGATGTGCAAAATGGCTAAGCAGGGATGGCTAGAGGACAAATGTAAGGATGTAGAGGCTTATCTCACTAGGGGTAAGATAGATACTGCCTACAGTAAAATTTAAAGCGACCTTTGGGGAAAAGAGAACCACCTGTATGGATATCAAGAGCTCAGATGGAAACCCAGTTCTAAGCAAAGAAGAGAAAGCAGAAAGGTGGAAGGAGTACATAGAGGGTCTATACAAGGGCGATGTACTTGAGGACAATATTATGGAAATGGAAGAGGATGTAGATGAAGATGAAATGAGAGATACGATACTGCGAGAAGAGTTTGACAGCACTGAAAGACCTTAGTCGAAACAAGGCCCCAGGAGTAGACAACATTCCATTAGAACTACTGACAGCCTTGGGAGAGCCAGTCCTGACAAAACTCTACCATCTGGTGAGCAAGATGTATGAGACAGGCGATATACCATCTGACTTCAAGAAGAATGTAATAATTCCAATCCCAAAGAAAGCAGGTGTTGACAGATGTGAAAAGTACCGAACTATCAGTTTAATAAGTCACGGTTTCAAAATACTAATGCGAATTCTTTACAGACGAATGGAAAAACTGGTAGAAGGTGAACTCGGGGAAGATCAGTTTGGATTCCGTGGAAATGTTGGAACACGTGAGGCAATACTGACCCTACGACTTATCTTAGAAGCTAGATTACGGAATGGCAAACCTATGTTTCTGGCATTTGTAGACTTAGAGAAAGCTTTTGACAATGTTGACTGGAATACTCTCTTTCATTTTCTGAAGATGGCAGGCGTAAAATACAGGGAGCGAAAGGCTATTTACAATTTGTACAGAAACCAGATGGCAGTTATAAGATTCGAGGGACATGAAAGGGAAACAGTGGTTGGGAAGGGAGTGAGACAGGGTTGTAGCCTCTCCCCGATGTTATTCAATGAGTATATTGTGCAAGCAGTAAAGGAAACAAATGAAAAATTTGGAGTAGGTATTAAAATCCAGGGAGAAGAAATAAAAACTTTGAGGTTCACCGATGACATTGTAATTCTGTCATAGACAGCAAAGGACTTGGAAGAGCAGTTGAACGGAATGGACAGTGTCTTGAAAGGAGGATATAAGATGAACATGAACAAAAGCAAAGCGAGGATAATGGAATGTAGTCGAATTAAGTCGGGGAATTAGATTAGGATATGAGACACTTAAAGTAGTGAAGGAGTTTTGCTATTTGGGGAGCAAAATAACTGATGATGGTCGAAGTAGGGAGGATATAAAATGTAGACTGGCAATGGCAAGGAAAGCGATTCTGAAGAAGAGAAATTTGTTAACACAGAGTGTAGATTTAAGTGTCAGGAAGTCGTTTCTGAAAGTATTTGTATGGAGTGTAACCATTTATGGAAGTGAAACATGGACGATAAATAGCTTAGACAAGAAGAGAATAGAAGCTTTCGAAATGTGGTGCTACAGAAGAATGCTGAAGATTAGATGGGTAGATCACATAACTAATGAGGAGGTATTGAATAGGATTGGGGAGAAGAGAAGTTTGTGGCACAACTTGACTAGAAGAAGGGGCCGGTTGGTAGGACACGTTCTGAGGCACCAAGGGATCACAAATGTAGCATTGGAGGGTAGCGTGGAGGGTAAAATCGTAGAGGGAGACCAAGTGATGAATACGCTAAGCAGATTCAGAAGGATGTAGGTTGCAGTAAATACTGGGAGATGAAGAAGCTTGCACAGGATAGAGTAGCATGGGGAGCTGCATCAAACCAGTCTCAGGACTGAAGACCACAACAACAACAGGGGCAGAAGCGTGAATATTCCACGATGTCTCACAACAAATTCCGGATGTTTTCAACCGAAACTGGGCGACAAATAAAAGTGTTGCGTTACTTACTGAACATCTCTGGTGTATCTACATGGACAGTGCGGCGACGTCTGGAGCATCACGGCCATCACTGTTGCGTCTTCTCTTGACTTGGCAGTAGAGAGAGCCACTCCTAAAGACTTCATTAGAGTCAGGAGTGGCACCACATTGTCTGCATATCGTGTTACTATGGCCTAATACGTGCGTGGAGGCTCGAAGGAGAGCCAAAGTTGCCAGATTGCGTTTGTCATTGTTATGCCCCAATGGCATGGTGCTGCGTTAGGTAAACAACAATAAAACACCCGTTTCACATAGCCGTTGATTTGGACAGTAGCTCAAATGGTTCAAATGGCTCTGAGCACTATGGGACTTAACTTCTGAGATTATCAGTCCTCTATAACTTAGAACTACTTAAACCTAACTTATCTGAGGACATCACACACATCCATGCCCGAGGCAGGATTCGAACCTCCGGCCGTAGCGGTCGCGCGGTTCCAGACTGAAGCGCCTAGAACCGCTCGACCACTCCGGCCGGCTTGGACAGCAGCAGTTAACATTTCTGACGTGTTACAGCCGATGGCTGTGTCCTGTCTTCGAAGTCCGGGTGATGTTATCTTTCAATAAGATAACACAAGACTGGAGTCTATCGGCTGTCGTTACCTACCTTGACACAGGGTTCGTCGAATTCTCCAGCTCTCTCTCCACTGTAAACATCTCGTTATGTGTTGTTGAGGGAGTGATCCCAAATGATAATTGCAATTTCGTTTCCCTGGAAATTGTTACACTCAGCTAATTGTATGAGTTCACTGATGCTCGTTGTAAATAGAAGAAATCTTAATAGTAGAATACTATAATTTTTCGTTATATTATGTGCATAATTTCAGATTTTTTAAATATAAAGTAAGTTTGCAGTTTTCACACAACTTTGAAACCTGCTGTTTTTTAGGACAATTCATTATTATAAATAACAGCATCATTACGAAACATCTGAGGCTGCTTTTAATATTGCGCGCAAATGCATTAGCATACAACAGGAACAATAAGGATCCACTTCTCAGTGACAGGCCTGAAGTTACTGTTACGGCGTAAAGTCAAGCGCCAGCACCCCAGTCGGGAACGATAGAGAAGAGATGGCTGCGAGAAGACGTCAGCCAATCGCATGACTGACCGACCCCTCTCCAGGACGACAACGTGACAGGAGCGGCCCCTATGCGAAGAGGATATAAGCGTCGCTGCCGATTGGACGTGGATAAAAGCGTCAACTCGTTACTTCGCCTGGAGACTCTATGTAGCAGAATTGCGATTGTTTATATGGAGGAAACTGCTTATTTCGTGTGTCGTGTCGCCCTTTGCTTGCGAAACATCTGTATAATTGCAAAGTTAAGTATTGTCTCTTTTCATTTTGTAATAAAACTCGTTAATACGATTTGTTTGAATGAGTGATTCGAGTAAGCAGGTTTCCTATACACCCCATATTTGACGATGAGCAGGGAGACATAAAGTTACCCCTACATCCGAAGTTAGCTCTACATCCCCCAAGGGTCTCCATCGAAGCCGTACCATGCCGCAACCTGTCTATCACGATATCTTCAACTCATACACATATTTAATTTGATGTTCTGTGTAATCCTACTTTGGTTAGTAAACTCTGGAGTGTCGCTTTTTTGACTTCAAGTTGTGTGTGAAATTTCGGCTTGATACTTCTATCCGATCCTGAGAAAAAGAGTTTGTAAGAGACGGACAGCAGAGTAATCCTCTAAAGGTTCTGTTTTTAACAACTGAGCTATGGAACCCTAAAAACTATCATCCTACTAAAGAAATCTATAGACAGGCTTACAGTAACTCCTTCAGAAAATTTTTTAACGATCCTCGATAAATAAACGTGGTTAGGAGTGATGAAGACACTAGAAGTTTTACTTGTTCCTCACAGTCCTCTGACGCACATAGTTATCATGAATATCGAAACAAATCTTCATGATTGAGGCACATATCACTTTTGTGGGGCAACTTTCGACATTGACAAGGTGTTTCTTTGTCGTCTGATAAATTACTGTTATCATTATCATATGTTTTATATATTCTCTGCGTCATACTACCACAGTCGTTTCCATAGCGATGTCTACGGCGCCGTACTAATCACCCACTATAAGTTGCCTTTTTGCCGGCTGTGCTGGGAGCTCGTGATCGCCTCGTTGCACGTTGGCTGCTGGGACAAGCGATGCCTCTCTCTCCCTGGGCTTACAGCTGTTAAAAGAAACAAACATTTGATTGATTTAGGAGCTGTAGAAGTGACACATAAGTTGACAACAAGCCGTCAGAAAGATCAGGTACAGCCCCTTTGCTCATTTTTCTGAACAACAGTAACAGTAACGCGACACCCACAAGACAAAATTATTTTGACAGTGGATACTTTTTCCTTGGGCGGACAAAATTGTTAGGTAGCGAAGGTTGGGAACGAGCGTAAACATCCCATAGCGACCTGAAGTCAGCCAACTCTCACCCATCAGAAAACTGCCACCTTATATTTGGCGACTAGTACTTAATAAAAGAGCTGCTAAATCGTTATTGCAGTTTCTAGAACGAGAGGTTTCTGTTTAATAAAGCTGTCGATAAATACTGCTGAGAACGTAAAATATGAAGGGCGCAAAAGCGCGGAACATAGAGCTGCCTACATTTAGGTGCATGCGCGCTGCTAGGCTTTATTTACATCTGTAGTTGTTATATTTTCTGTAACTTCTCGTAATAGTGTGTCCATTGTTGGAAGAACGAGGAAGGCAACAGTCACTTTAGAGCTACTGCAAGGACTAGGCGTTTACCATCTGCAGTTGAACATTGATTTGTTGTGCGTCAAGTGGACCGCAAGAAGCGTTTTATAGTTGCTTTGTAGTGTATCTGCCTGTCTGTTCCATACGTACAGTACGTACGTTCCATCTGGAGCACTGCTTGTTTTTTAAACTGTTGTCACCAGTTTTGTAAAGGCCTCATCTCTACTGCTGTGGAGGTCGAGATACCACTGTTGCTACGATAGGCCAAGTTAGTCAGTTCGTGAAACGGCTTCTGGTGCAGCACATCGCTAAGACAATTTCTCGCTGCTACTATTACACAGCTATACCCCAGGGTTTAGGTAGCAGGATACGAAAACGGAAGATTCTACAACACTCCTACAATTTAGTAACAAAGTCACACAAAAATGAGTTAAAAGATTAACTTATTTTTGTGACTTGTTGAATGATGAAGTCTGCAACACTACTTGTAATATAACGTAAAAAAGGCCCTCAATGGCTAAGTGCAAATAACTGACCGTGAGATCTGTCAAAAAGTAAACTACAATGTGACTTACAGTAAATACAGTAGAGCACTAACATGTGTGTGTGTGCGTGTGTGTGTGTGTGTGTGTGTGTGTGTGTGTATCTACATCTACATCTACATGCATACTCCGCAAGCCACCTGACGGTGTGTGGCGGAGTGTTCCCTTCTATTCCAGTCTCGTATTGTTCGTGGAAAGAAGGATTGTCGGTATGCCTCTGTGTGGGCTCTAATCTCTCTGATTTTATCCTCATGGTCTCTTCGCGAGATATACGTAGGCGGGAGCAATATACTGCTTGACTCTTCGGTGAAGGTATGTTCTCTAAACTTTAACAAAAGCCCGTACCGAGCTACTGAGCGTCTCTCCTCCAGTCTTCCACTGGAGTTTATCTATCATCTCCGTAACGCTTTCGCGATTATTAAATGATCCTGTAACGAAGCGCGCTGCTCTCCGTTGGATCTTCTCTATCTCTTCTATAAATCCTATCTGGTACGGATCCCACACTGTTGAGCAGTATTCAAGCAGTGGGCGAAAAAGCGTACTGTAACCTACTTCCTTTGTTTTCGGATTGCATTTCCTTAGGATTTTTCCAACGAATCTCAGTCTGGCATCTGCTTTACCGACGATCAACTTTATATGATCATTCCATTTTAAATCACTCCTAATGCGTACTCCCAGATAATTTATGAAATTAACTGCTTCCAGTTGCTGACCTGCTATTTTGTAGTTAAATGATAAGGGAACTATCTTTCTATGTATTCGCAGCACATTACGCTTGTCTACATTGAGATTCAATTGCCATTCCCCGCACTATGCGTCTATTCGTTGCAGATCCTCCTGCATTTCAGTACAATTTTCCATTGTTACAACCTCTCGATACACCACAGCATCATCTGCAAAAAGCCTCAGTGAACTTCCGATGTCATCCACAAGGTCATTTATGTATATTGTGAATAGCAACGCTCCTATGACACTCCCCTGCGGCACACCTGAAATCACTCTTACTTCGGAAGACTTCTCTCCATTGAGAATGACATGCTGCATTTTGTTATCTAGGAACTCTTCAATCCAATCACACAATTGGTCTGATAGTCCATATGCTCTTACTTTGTTCATTAAACGACTATGGGGAACTGTATCGAACGCCTTGCGGAAGTCAAGAAACACGGCATCTACCTGTGAACCCGTGTCTATGGCCCTCTGAGTCTCGTGGACGAGTAGCGCGAGCTGGGTTTCACACCACCGTCTTTTTCGAAACCCATCCTGATTCCTACAGAGTAGATTTCTAGTCTCCAGAAAAGTCATTATACTCGAACATAATATGTGTTCCAAAATTCTACAACTGATAGACGTTAGATAGTTCTGCACATCTGTTCGACGTCCCTTCTTGAAAACGGGGATGACCTGTGCCATTTTCCAATCCTTTGGAACGCTACGCTCTTCTAGAGACCTACGGCACACCGCTGCAAGAAGAGGGGCAAGTTCCTTCGCGTACTCTGTGTATAATCGAACTGGTATCCCATCAGGTCCAGCGGCCTTCCCTCTTTTGAGCGATGTTAATTGTTTCTCTATCCCTCTGTCGTCTATTTCGATATCTACCCTTTTGTCATCTGTGGGACAAGCTAGAGAAGGAACTACAGTGCAGTCTTCCTCTGTGAAACAGATTTGGAAAAAGACATTTAGTATTTCGGCCTTTAGTCTGTCATCCTCTGTTTCAGTACCATTTTGGTCACAGACTGTCTGGACATTTTGTTTTGAGCCACCTACCGCTTTGACATAAGACCAAAATTTCTTAGGATTTTCTGCCAAGTCAGTACATAGAACTTTACTTTCGAATTCACTGAACGCCTCTCGCATAGCCCTCCTCACACTACATTTCGCTTCGCGTAACTTTTGTTTGTCTGCAAGGCTTTGGCTACGTTTATGTTTGCTGTGAAGTTCCGTTTGCTTCCGCAGCAGGTTCCTAACTCGGTTGTTGTGCCACGGTGGCTCTTTTCTATCTCTTACGATCTTGCTTGGCACATACTCATCTAACGCATATTGTACGATGGTTTTGAACTTTGTCCACTGATCCTCAACACTATCTGTACTTGAGATAAAACTTTTGTGTTGAGCCGTCAGGTAGTCTGTAATCTGCCTTTTTTCACTTTTGCTAAACAGGAAAATCTTCCTACCTTTTTAAATATTTCCTTTTACGGCTGAAATTATCGATGCAGTAACCGCTTTATGATCGCTGATTCCCTGTTCTGCGTTAACTGTTTCAAATAGTTCGGGTCTGTTTGTCACCAGAAGGTCTAATATGTTATCGCCACGAGTCGGTTCTCTGTTTAACTGCTCAAGGTAGTTTTCAGATAAAGCACTTAAAAAAATTTCACTGGATTCTTTGTCCCTGCCATTCGTTATGAACGTTTGAGTCTCCCAGTCTATAACCGGCAAATTAAAATCCCCACCCAGAAGTATAACATGGTGGGGAAATCTACTCGAAATATTATCCAAATTATCCTTCAGGTGCTCAGCCACAACAGATGCTGAGCCAGGGGGCCTATAGAGACATCCAATTACCATGTCTGGGCCTGCTTTAACCGTGACCTTCACCCAAATTATTTCACATTTCGGATCTCCGTCAATTTCCTTCGATACTATTGCACTTCTTATCGCTATAAACACGCCTCCCCCTTCACTGTCCAGCCTGTCTCTGCGGTATACATTCCAATCTGAGTTTAGGATTTCATTACTGTTTACGTCTGGTTTCAGCCAGCTTCCTGTCCCTAGTACTATATGGGCGTTGTGACCGTTTATTAATGAGATCAGTTCTGGGACCTTTCTGTAGACTGTGTGTGAAAAATAATTCATAAATGTAAAAGAAAGTAAATAACGGACCACTACATTTTGTACATAGATGGACACTGTTGTGAGAGACGTTAGGAGCGTAAAACTCTTAAGTGCTATTGCTGTGGACCGATCAGTAAACATATTTCATATTAGATGCAAAGGACAGGCTGCTGTGTCGTCCGAACAAGATAGAGCCAAGGCAAAAGGCACCACAGGCGCAAAGACGCGATCTGGGGCAGTGCCATAGAGACTCGCCACTTGCGTGAGTTCAATGATTGTGTCTTCAAACTTGTGTGTACCACGTCTTATCCGTAACTTCCACATTCGTTGAAAACTATCATATTACCCTCATAAGCGTTGTGAAGACTGAGCAAGGTAGTTAATACCGCAAAAAATATTGCTTTGTGAAAACAGGTGGAACCCCTACCTATGAACTTTTCATGAAACACGACTGCTTTTAGATAGTCACAGGCCAAAGAATAATTACCCTATAAAAACTTTATACAGACCAAAGAGAATCTTGTAGGTATGACTATTCTGAGATAAGGAATAATACGAGATTAATGTTTCAGAGGCTACAAACTCTTGCAAGCATGAGCAATGCATGTGAGTCATGTTTCTCTCAGTTACTGATATTTCATTGCAAATAACTGCCCACTGCATCGGCGATGGTGGTTCCACCTTGAGATACACTTGTTAGTGATGTTTCCCAGTGTTAACCAATGAGTGCAGTTTATGACTGGCTAATGAAGATTCAGGATTACTCATTACAATCTTTTTCAAACGTACTTTTACTGTGCGGTGCTACAGAGTATAGAGCAGTTGTCCGTAGAGAGCGCCATTTTAAGTGGATCATTACACTGAGGCGATAAAAATAACGCATTAGCGATATACATATACACAAATGGCGGTAGTATTGCGAACACCAGGTATAAAAGGGCAGTCCACTGGGAGAGCTGTTATTTGTAGCCTGATGATTCTAGTGAAAAGGTTTCCGACGTGATTATGGCCCCACGACGCGAATCAACAGACTCTGAACCCGGAATAGTAGTTGAAGTTAGAGGCATGGGACATACTATTTCGGAAATTTGAAGGGTATTCAGTATTTCGAGATCCACAGTGTCAACAGTGTGGCGAGAATACCAGATTTCGGGCATTACCTCTCACCACGGACAACGCATTGGTCGACGACCTTCACTTAACGACCGATGGCAGCGGCATTTGCGTAGAATTGTCTGTGCTAGTACACGAGCCACGCACTCATCACATATTGTCAACGTTTGCCCTGTTTTGTAGATATATTGGGTGCAATGCAGATAGAAAGGTGCACCGGATAGAAAGATAAACTGGTGTAAGAAATTAAACAAAATTCATTTACTCCCTAAAAACCCACAGGAAAACAAGGCCACTTACGAAAAGACTCTCAAAAATTTTCCCTGATTAGCCTCCAAAATCTTTTCGCTTTCGCCCTTTTATACTGTAGCATATAGACCATATTTGGTCAAAAAGTGTGTCGGAGCGGAAGTGAGTTGCAACAGAGCCATACTCAGGCAGACAAGATTGTTATCCACTGTGAAGCAAAACACAGCAGTCATGCTTTGCGAGCCGGCCGCGGTGGTCTAGCGGTTCTAGGCGCTTCAGTCTGGAACCGCGCGACTGCTACGGTCGCAGGTTCGAATCCTGCCTCGAGCATGGATGTGTGTGATGTCCTTAACTTGGTTAGGTTTAAGTAGTTCTAAGTTCTAGGGGACTAATGACCACAGATGTTAAGTCCCATAGTGCTCAGAGCCATTTGAACCATGCTTTGCGAAACAGTCAGCTCGGCATGGTATAGCAACAGCTGACACCACATTACGCCAGCAGAAAAATGGAAACCTTTCCTCAGTTGCCACCACGGAAGTGTTTGGAGTACGTACCTTAAGTCCTAAATGATCATAGTCTGGAGCGTAGGAGAACTCAGTCATTCATGTAGTAAAATACTCTCATCTCAGAACCACAGTCAGCATCACAAGCCTGTGACTCCAGGAGCAACATCCTGGAGTGCAGTATGAGATCTGCTGTTCGACCAAGGGACAGGGCAGCCTGATCTGAGTAAAGACAGAGCCGCCACTGGAGCAAAGCCACACGTTCACTGGAGAGAGGTCACGGCTGCCCTTTCAGTATTGTCAGCCGTGCTGCCCCACTGTCATCATGGTCACAGCCGGTCGGTGTGGCCGTGCGGTTCTAGGCGCTTCAGTCTGGAACCGCGTGACCGCTACGGTCGCAGGTTCGAATCCTGCCTCGGGCATGGATGTGTGTGGTGTCCTTAGGTTAGTTAGGTTTAATTAGTTCTAAGTTATAGGCGACTGATGACCTCAGAAGTTAAGTCGCATAGTGCTCAGAGCCATTTGAACCATCATGGTCACAGTCGGAGGCGTCACTGACAGCGGCACTCTAGTGTCGCCTCCCTTGTCTCCGCTCTTTGCGCTGTCAGTAATCCCAGACGTCTGTAGTTTTGCTTGAGAAGCAACTGGTCACCTCCATCAAGCTGTTCCTGATGTACTACGGCCGAGGGTTGGAATAAAGAAGTTAATTAAAGAATGTCTCATTTCACTCTCCACAGGTGACAATCGACCGGCATCTGATATTACTTTGGCTATCGGACGTTGGAGACTGCTGTATCTGTTGTTGGGAGGACATTTTCTAAATGTTACAGACAGTGCCCTAAACTGGACTCCCAAAACCCCACCCAGGCCCCAATCACCGTAAAGCGGATCAACTGTAAATACCAGTTTAGGTTGTAAAGTGCAATATTTTGTTTTGTTTACTCATTCTAGGATTGAAGACTACTGTGTGAGTTGAAATGACATGTTTAATGTCGAAATATTATCGAAAAAATACACGCTTTTACACAGTTTTCAGTGTGACAATAAAAAACAGTTGTCAGGATAACGCATCTCATCAGCATAAAAAAATGAAATAATCCTAAACACAACAATATTAAATATTAACTCTCAGAAGGTTAAATTTTCCTAAACACGACAGTATTATAGTTTAACTAGAAGTTTCTTTACAAAATTGTTCCTGCACTTACGTTATGATGTTTGTCAGTACTACGAAAATCGTCCAATTACGGTTCGAAGTCCTGTACTACTTTTAGGATGAGAATCAGGGGTACAGTGGATGATTAGTTATGTGACAAATTGAGCAAAAGATTACCCAAGGTCGCTAGAGTTTACAGTGGACGCAAGCTGGTGAACCAACAAGTTGATGCCTCTGCACGCGGTATTTACCTTAAGCTGCGATGAGCTGTCGTCTGCTAGGCGCTCCCTTCCGCTGAAATTCCTGTAAAACTAATTACACCTTTGCTGAATTTTCCAGCAGAAACATTCCCTATGTTTCTCGTTATGCGACAGAACATGTACTCATCACTAGTCTTCTGTGGCGATATACATGCGCATGGTTGGAGCATCGTGCATATTATAATGCCCTCTCGGTTCTCGCAAGAACAATTAATTAATGGGCTGATTCGTTTCTCCGCAATTGGAGCTAAACGATGCTACAACTAATTTCTAGCTGTATATCAGCCGCTGTGAACGCAATGTTCACACAAATTACTCCTCTGTGTCGTACAGAGCGTCACGCACTCCATTCTGCACTTGACACCAGTTCAGAGAATAGTCCATGAAAAGTTCCATCTTGTATTACTCATAGCTGAGCTGTCTTCCCACCTGGGTTCTTTCGTTCTTCACATCACAGCTTTTTTCGACTAATAGGAGCGTTCCTCTTATTTTGTGGAAACTACCAATCGCAAAGTCCCCACCATTATGCTGCATCGAAACTTAGGCTCTTTTCTTCCTCCTAGTGCGTTTCCGCCAATCAGACGTTTTGCGGCCGTTCCAGACGCCTAAATGCGTACATTGACTCTCTAACGTGTGTACCACTCATTGGACACATGATCGAAAATGAGTCACTGGTCTTGTTTCGTATCTATTTGGAATTCCGAAACACAGTTTTCTAAAAGCTTTCTTTCCTGTCCTCCCTCTGATGGGCCGTTATACTCGCTCTCCTCGTCTGAGTCACCTCGTCGGTTGTTGACTTTCCCCCTGGGACCCCTTTTAAGTGGTTTCGGTGGTACCCCCTGTAGCGCGGCCTTGCCTCTGCGTCGTCCCTCTGAATTCCAAACTAAAACGCCTCTCGCTGCTTGTTTCACATTCCGCTCAAACATGCATTATAGAAACAGTGTGTTAATTACTGTCAATTGAATGTCATCCCTTTTTGCATTACATACTGCCAGGCAAATTTGCTCATTCCTGACAAATTAAGTTAGGTGCCATATTCACCTTCCTGTTGCAATGTATAAAGCTCTCATGTTAGGTGCGAATCTGACCTTCGTTTATTCTGCCACCTTACAAGGTTTCTGCCACTTTATGGCGGGATGCACACGTCACCCTCCGCATTTGTTACGTATGTGTTCGCCATAACACGTTTTGGAGAAAAATTTTCCATTACACTGCATGTTTCGTTATTTCCTCTGATTTTGACAGCTATTTGTCTACAAACTGCTGTTGTGACCCACCAAAATGACGACATGTTACCTTCTTCTGCTCTATCATCAGATCTATCTCCAGTCGAGCACATATGGTACATCATCGGATGGCAACTTTAGCCATTAACCATCCCTGTATAGCCGACCAACTGCAACAAGCATGAAACTCCATCTCACAAGCTGATATCCGGCGCCTGTACAACGCAATGCATTCACGGTTAGATGGTTACATTGAACAAACTGGCGGTTACACCGGTTACTGATGTGCCAGCATTTCATATTTGCAATGGATTATCTCGCAGTTACATTAACCTGTGTTGTTGCAATGTTAATCACGCAAATATGTTACGTAGGTGATTGTATTCTCGAAATTTCATTACTGTATATTAATTATTTTTTGATATTGCGATTTTTTCCATCAGTGTAGTTAGGTAACTACTAATTTGGTTATGTAATATAAAGTCCGCACTATTAATGAATACCAAAAGGCATATTGGAGACATACACACTGCTTTTCCCTGTATTGTGTGCGGCATCTTTTAAGTGTTAATGTGAAACCTATATTGTACTCGTGTTCCACTATGCTTCGTTGCCTCTGTGTAGTAACGATAAATGTGTGTGAACTGGTATGTGTATGCTAGTTGAGAATGCATATGCTGATATGGCTGTGTGAATGAGTGAATGTAAATTTATTTTGGAAACTCCCATATGTGCGAACGTAATCGGCGTAGTAATAGTATAACAGCTTAGTGGAACGGCATCTTTATCGCAGTGCCCTATTACTTCCTCTGTTCATACATAAATTTCTCAGTTGTACAGTGGTATTTGAGGAAAGAAGTTCTCTTGTGTTCACAATTTTGGTATCCCTTTGTCGTTGGTCATTGTCAGTCGGATCAGAGTATACGACATCCAACGAAAATAAGGAATCTAGTCATGTTCTTTCTCAAATGTCACGATTTCCGAAGCTGTGCTTAGGTTTGAACATATCAGACACGTATAATCACGACTTTCTTTAATTTTTGGCTATTACCAGTTAATTTCGTTTGCGAAGCATTGCGAATGAGAATGTGATTGGCTTTCCACATCCTATTAATAATTTGTCATGTTCACTTCCAGTTACTCATCACTGGAACCCTTACCAACTGCGACACACAACGGAAATTCGGCAGCTTTATTTTAAAACAATAATTTGTTTTGGTAGGGAAAAGTGTCCAAAATCGGATACACATTGGGTTTTTGGTTCTTTAAAATAGAAAATAGTAAAAATTGTATTTTAAAAGAGATAATATTTAGTTTTCAAAGCTATGCACCATTTACATTTTACTCTTATAAAATATAAAGTTATTGTAAAACTATTTTCAAAACCATTACACTTACCAAGTTTGGAAAATAGTTGCCAAAATTGGACCCCTTTCAATGATAAGTGAGATAACTCTGAACGATATTGGAAAGAGTTATTAAATCAGAGATAACGTTAGAGACTCGAACCCAGACAGAGGCTTACAGCAATCTTCCTTCCAGCGAATCATATGCGACTGGCACAGGAAAAGGTTGAAGTCACGCAGATCACCAAGTACCCTCCGCCACACACCGTAGAGCGGGTTGCGGAGCAAGAATGCAGTCTCAAAGTAGGTACTATATACCGTTACTACATACCATCTTCCAGAAGATTACAGCATTTGTACGTGGTTTCTTCGCTGAACCCAAGAGCCCTGCTATAAGAAGTTCCTACAGAATTTATTTCTGATAAGTGGGTACTGTGGCGTTTAACACTAACCGACTCTTTCCCAGGAATTTCGTCTTTGAAAGGATGTTCAATATACACTTACTCTGCCAATTATACGGCCATTCTTCACAAGTCGTTATGAGTAAGCCTAAAGGAAGAGGTATCCATAGCAAGGCAGTACTAAACCAGCTCTTCTTCAAGATCCTTACCCAAAATTGTAGGTCAGCCTCTCCCTGTCTATCCAGCTTCCCCGAGTGTACTGTAGTTGTTGTTGTACAACCCCATAAGTATTGTTTTTGTAACATTAAACTGTTTACTGGCTTTTCTCCAATCCATTTTCCGAACAGCACCAAAACGTTTAGTCTTTACAACTGATGAGCCTTCCCATTATCCTCTTAAAATCAAGAAGAAAATCCCAAAAGAATATTATTGCACACTAGGGTATAAACATGAACAAGTAAGAGATTCAGTCTAGGCAACTGAAGGGGTACAGTTTATGCGACTAGAGCCTACACTTCGATAACACAATAAATTTTTAACCGAGAATCTAAACGAAAACACCTGCTGCAATTCTGTCCATGAAAGATAGCACGACTGATGGAATCACCAGTCCGACGTGTAAATTTCCGGTCAGGGTGTGTGGGATAAGAGCTAGAGGTATCCTGCTGTGTACCCAATCGCACCCCAGACCTTAACTCCAGGTGTAGGTCCAGTGTTTCTAGCACGCAGACAGACTGATTGCAGCCCCTCAACGGGCCTCATTCTACCCAACAGGCGGACGTAACTGGCACCGAGGCAGAACCAGCTTCCATCAGAAAATCGCAACAGATCCCCATCCTGCCCTCCAATGAGCTCTCGCTCGACACCAGTGAAGTCGCAAATGGTGGTAATTTGGGATGAGTAGAATGCACACTACGGGCGTCTGTCTCGGAGCTGTACTTGAAGTAACCGATTTGTAACAGTTCGTTGTGCAGTCTACTGCTGCTGGTGTTGTTGCCGCAGATGCAGTACGATGCGCCAGAACCATACGCCGAACATAATGATCTTCCCTCTCGCTAGTGCCACGTGGCCGTCCGGACACCAGTCTTCTTGTGACAGTACATTCCTGTGACCGCCGTTGCCAGCAGTCATGTACAGTGGCTACATTACTGCCAAGCATCTAGCGACACTCTTATTCGACTGGAGCGAAATTTGAATAGACATCGTCTGTCAGATGTAGAAACACGCTTACCAGTTTCCATTTACGTCGCAAAGCTGCTTCTTGGTGTTGCGATTTTTCTGCGTGACTGTGTTAACTATAAATTGAAGTAAAATAAGCTCAAAGCAAGCTGGATGATGAATTGGGAGTAAAAAATATTGATCAAGCATTTTTTGAGGCAGTATACTCTTTTCTAATCTTTTAATTATTTCACGCGAGTGTTCAACGATTAACAATTCTGAACTAGGCCCTACATGTGCAGCAAAGTGGACGTGTTCAATACGAGATGATTCAATGATGTGGTGCCCTCGTCCCTTTTTGACCAAAACTACTCTCATATAATTTACACCATGCTTCGTGTTCACGCCAGCATTACTCGGCTTCTTCTTAACGAAGTGGTGGTGGTGGTGGTGGTGGTTAGTGTTTAACGTCCCGTCGACAACGAGGTCGTTAGAGACGGAGCGCAAGCTCGGGTTAGGGAAGGATTGGGAAGGAAATCGGCCGTGCCCTTTCAAAGGAACCATCCCGGCATTTGCCTGAAACGATTTAGGGAAATCACGGAAAACCTAAATCTGGATGGCCGGAGACGGGATTGAACCGTCGTCCTCCCGAATGCGAGTCCAGTGTGCTAACCACTGCGCCACCTCGCTCGGTTCTTAACGAAGTATAGCATTCTATCAAGGAAGTTATAACACACCTATTCCGTTTCAGTTATGGATGAGAAATGGACAGTGGAGTGTCTCATGCACTGCTCTCTTCAACAACTAAAGCGATGGCGCACTTTTGAAATTTGTAATGTCTTCACTACCACACAATTTGTACCATCGTATTTTACAATTTTTTTTTTTTAAAAATTGGCATACAATTTAGTGCCTTATAACAAACACTTTGAATGACTCGGCTTTTCGTATTTGGTATTTCGTACGTAAAGAAGGTACTTCTACTCCTACTGCAACGTTAAGATATTTTTGAAAAAAATGTGTCGATACTGGGTATCGTCGCAAGAAGTCGAAAGTTCAGTCAACAGATGTTGCAGCTCTTACTGCCAAGTTAAGTTGCCGCTAAAAACTGTGACAATAGTATATCATGCAAGCTAAGTTACTCCTATAACAATATAAGACATGACTAAGACAATCAATTCCACCATCTCCATTATTCTTTGTCTTGAATTATGGAGTTTTTCAAGTAGTTTGTTTCTTGCCAAAGATTATCTGACTAGCCTTTTAGTAAAGATCTTTCAATTTTAAGTTCACAATAACTGCTCCTCTAGTATAAAAATTCTGCATTTTATAATGCCATGCGACGTCAGGTAAATAAATTTTTCCATATCCTGAATTAACTTAAAACGTCAATTCCTTTACTTATTTGTTAATGTATGTTTCCATTGGATATTGCTGTACACATGCGATGACCTTAAGACTTAGATTGAAACGTCCCCTTTTAAAAATTTGTACATGACTGTGCTTAACCTGACACACAATATTTTTAGCGCAACGCAATCTGACTTTCAAAATTCCCTACAAAAGAATGGCCCTGACTAACATTAAACTATACCTTTCACAAATCACTTACCTCACAAAAATCTTCGCTGCTCAAGCTACTGCAATACAGCTAGCGCCACTACTGCCGCTAAATAAAAGATTCAAACTATGGAAGGCACTAACTACTGATAGGGATAGTTAGCAAATGAAAGATATTAATAGAGAACAAACAATGTATTTACCTTGATATCATCATATATAAATATAGCAGTTCATGACAAATTACAAATCTCCGCCATCTCTCTCCCCACATCCACCACTGCTGGCGGCTCACCTCCAACTGCGCAACGCTACGCGCTGTTCACAGCCAGCTGCCTAACACTACAATGGCGAGTATTACAACAATGCAAAGCAGCCACAGACTGCACACAGCACAGCCAGTGATTTTCATATTGAGCGCTACGTAACGTTGCCAATAAGAAAACATAAACAGCCTACTTACATAGAGAAAACATAAACAGCCTACTTCCAAGATCAAAACATAAATTTTACTTCTCACGTTCCGCTGGTATTTTTCCACACATCTAAAAACTTCCAGTAAACACAAAACTAATAAAAACTCTCCGACATGACATCTGCTTCCAGTTCCATTTTCCGTTTGATCATTGACAGCCATCGTTAGCGAGCGCTCAGTCCTGTAGACAGTTCATTGCTCTATTGACGGTCTCTACGTCAGATGTTACAATGGTGTCAATTCGCTTGTTCTTGTATCCAAACATTTTATGTTCTTTGAAACGAGCAGATTTCAATTTAAAACTATATTTTCTATGTGAGTGCGTCCTTGCCTTTACGTCTTTTACGTGGCCTCATGTTTCTCGTACTCTCTGCATCACTTAACGGTCTAAAATTTGTGAGTGATGACTTCACAGGCACCGAATCAAGTAATGCATAATTCGTGTCGAAATAAGCGAAATTCTGACCCCGCACACCCCCACCCATGTCAGGTACCTCACAGGTCCTGGTGAGCCAGGACTGACGCATCCTGCAGCAAGGGTGCTGCTATCCCCGTCTGCCACTCCGCATTGCGGCACAGCTGCTTCTTGCGGTGGAAGTTTAGTCTACTGACGTAACTCAACATTAACATAATTGGAGGACTTGCAAATATCACGTTCGCTATTAGTGACTATTTCGCAGATGTCACACATTATTTGTTCGTCTGCGCCTGACTTCACTATCACTAGTAAGTTTTCTAATTGTTGCCCATCCTTTGCTTCATTGGTTGCATGTGCGGAACTGCAGCCTGCATCATGTTTCACGTCTTTTGCCACAATTTTTCATTCCGCGTATTTGCTATTAGACTCTGCTTACATCTGTTTGAAATCATTAGACAAAGCTTCTCGCGTCCCTGAAAACATTGTATTCACATGTTCTGTTTACCGTGCCTGTCTACATACAACTGTATTAACATTTCATTTCATGATACATTTTTTTTTTTTTTGCCTCTCTACTCTCACCATGCTCTGTCCCAGTTTTACTCCTATTTCTTCCTGAATTCCCCATTGCACAATTAATTTCCAGACTTGTCGCATTTGAACTCATCTTCATTTACGGCCGAGTTAAAAAAAAAATCAACTAAATTCACTCGTCAATTTCACTACTCTGTCGAACTAAACACACTTACACTAATCTCCAACAAAATAGGACAAAAAAAGATCAGCACAATGCAGCTAGGCAACGCCATGATGGTACAAACGACACGGAAACTGAAACAGTAATTGAAATAATAACCACATTCCGGAAATATGCAGCACGCACTCAGGCATTCTGTTCGCAACTCTACTGCTAACTGCTTGCCATGCCATTCCGTTACTTTATGTTGATAGTAAAAATCTGTTTTGTTTAATTTAAAAAGAGGGGCAAAAACGGGAATTTTATGGCAGAGGTATACATGAAATTGCACGTGAGTACAGCATTAGCAAATTGAGTAAAAATGATTGCCAGTGCCAGCAGAAAGAATTTAAGTACATTAGTCATATACAGGGTGTTACAAAAAGGTACGATCAAACTTTCAGGAAACCTTTCTCACACACAAAGAAAGAAAATATGTTATGTGGACATGTGTCCGGAAACGCTTATTTTCCGTGTTAGAGCTCATTTTATTACTTCTCTTCAAATCACATTAATCATGGAGTGGAAACACACAGCAACAGAACGTACCAGCGCACTTCAAACGCTTTGTTACAGGAAATGTTAAAAATGTCCTCTGTTAGCGAGGATACATGCATCCACCCGCTGTCGCATGGAATCCCTGATGCGCTGATGCAGCCCTAGAGAATGGCGTACTGTATCACAGCCGTCCAAAATAAGAGCACGAAAAGTCTTTACATTTGGTACCGGGGTTGCGTAGACAAGAGCTTTCGAATGCCCCCATAAATGAAAGTCAAGAGGGTTGAGGTCAGGAGAGCGTGGAGGCCACGGAATTGGTCCGCCTCTACCAATCCATTGGTCACCGAATCTGTTGTTGAGAGGCGTACGAACAGTTCGACTAAAATGTGCAGGAGCTTCATCGTGCATGAGCCACATGTTGTGTCGTACTTGTAAAGGCACATGTTCTAGCACCACAGGTAGAGTACCCCGTACGTACTCATGAGAACGTGCTCCATTGAGCGTAGGTGGAAGAACATGGGGCCCAATCAAGACATCACCAAGAATGCCTGCCCAAACGTTCACAGAAAATCTGAGTTGATGACGTGATTGCACAATTGCGTGCGGATTCTCGTCAGCCTACACATGTTGATTGTGAAAATATACAATTTGATCACGTTGCAATGAAGCCTCATCCGTAAAGAGAACATTTACACAGAAATGAGGATTGGCACATTGTTGGATGAACCATTCGAAGAAGTGTACCCGTGGAGGCCAATCAGCTGCTGATAGTGCCTGCACACGCTGTACATGGTACGGAAACAACTGGTTCTCCCGTAGCACTCTCCATACAGTGACGTGGTCAACGTTACCTTGTACAGCAGCAACTTCTCTGACTCTGACATTAGGGTTATCGTCAACTGCACGAAGAATTGCCTCGTCCATTGCAGGTGTCCTCGTCGTTCTAGGTCTTCCCCAGTCGCGAGTCATAGGCTGGAATGTTCCGCGCTCCCTAAGACGCCGATCAATTGCTTCGAACGTCTTCCTGTTGGGACACCTTCGTTCTGGAAATCTGTCTTGATACAAATGTACCGCGCCACGGCTATTGCCCCGTGCTAATCCATACATCAAATGGGCATCTGCCAACGCCGCATTTGTAAACATTGCACTGACTGCAAAACCACGTTCGTGATGAACACTAACCTGTTGATGATACGTACTGATGTGCTTGATGCTAGTACTGTAGAGCAATGAGTCGCATCTCAACACAAGCACCGAAGTCAACATTACCTTGCTTCAATTGGGCCAGCTGGCGGTGAAGCGAGGAAGTACAGTACATACTGAAGAAACTAAAATGAGCTCTAACATGGAAATTAAGCGTTTCCGGACACATGTCCACTTAACATCTTTTCTTTATTTGTGTGTGAGGAACGTTTCCTGAAAGTTTGGCCGTACCTTTTTGTAACACCCTGTATAGAGTGGGTGAGAATACCCTCATAACCTTTTTCACACCCGTTTCGTAACAAACGTTGTTTTACAGATTGGTAGCTATGTTACTTCTTATCAATTGTTGCAATAAATTGTTGGAATTCACGTTTACATGTTTTTGTACTAGCAGTCTCAGTTGAGTTTTAATTTGTAGTCATCGTAGATGTGAGCGATCGTGGTTGCATTGTTGAAGAGCGCTTAGTGACAAGTATGTTGGTGCACGAAAGACAATGCACAGGGAAGACAATGAGACAGATTATGGGAGCACTACAGGAAAGTCTTAATAATGCTCCATCGTGAAAGGCAACACTCCTGGTATGGAGAAATGTGCTTTTGCTTTTGGCAGAGTGGGAGGAAAAGACACTAGAAGAAACACATGCCAGTGTCTCTGTGTTGATTGAACGGTACGTAAATGTGCTTCGGAACTCGGAATACCGTGGACAACAATGCGAGATGACATGAAAAAAAAGTCCTAAGGTTAGATCTTTTCGACCAATGTTCGTAAACGAGTTATTGGGTACAGACCGGAATGTGCGGGTTTTAGCATGCCATGCGTCGTTAATTTAGTTTCCAAATGCAGTGAACCGTGCCAAGGTTATGTTTCAAGTTGAACAAGGCATTTATCGCAACTCACGATTTGAGACCAAGCAGAATTCACATTTGCAGTGGCAACTTCTGCCACCGAATGTATCAGGATGACCAAATGTAGAGGGAAGAGGTAGAACGCACCGTATTAAGACTCGTCCGACCCTTCAAGTGATTTATTGTTTCCAACTAAAGTGCTGGGTTTCCCTCGGTCTGTGTCACCGCGTCCCGCGATGCTGAGGACACCACTTCCCTGTCTGTGAAACGACTTGGCACGGAGTGGCTGCCTTAGCGACCCGTGCACGCACTGTGTGTTGGCCTTGTATGCCAGCGAAGTTGCGGCGTCGTCAGGATGCGGACAGTTGATTCAGCGGTCTGCGACCCTGCCGATTCCGCGCCGCTCGGTGTCAGCTGCTGGCGGACAGCTGCATGCTTCTCGCCAGCGTGGCTAAGATCACAGCGACAACAAGTGCCCATGATCCGGAGTCCGAATCTGTGGCCCTCGCCACGGGATGCCTCTGGCGTGTGTTGGAAGCCATTATGACTGCTCATTATAGCGAGCTGTGGAGTGGCCTGCCACTGGCTTACTATGGACCCCGTGTCGGCCTCAGAGGATCGAACCAGCGACCTGCCGTGGACTGCAACTCTGGCGCCCCATCTGCTGCTGTGTGTAAATGGTGGTGTGACATGCCCCGCCGTCCAGGAGAGCTGCCACACTTGAATGAATCTCGTTAGAAACCCACATCTCTTTATACGCGGCTGTGCGCCTCTGTTTTGCCATATGCGCTGCTTCACCTCACGTACTCATAACACGCTAGGTTGGCCAGTAGGCCCCTTCTGCCTGTGAGTTGCAACATGCAAAACCGCGAGGTATACTCTTTCAGCAATTTGGCAGCCCTGTGGCCTCTATTCTACTTTGCAACCGTTGGTATGTGTAATTCACTGCAATCCGGCCCGCACCTGGCTGTAACTTATGCTCAGAATGTTGCAAAAAACTAACTCTCCCTATCCTAATCGGTGGTGCCGCTACACATTACACAGTCGAGTTAAATACGTACCCTCCTCATATAATGATTTGACATAACAACATCCCTTGGACAGTACTATTTTGAAGGGACTGCGAAAGCTGCAAATTATTTACTCATGTTACAAATGTGGTAACTACCTGAGGCTGAGAAAAGGTGCCTTAGAGAACGCCTATGGTTACACGTAGATGGAGTGCATCCTCGCTACTCTCTTGCAGTGCACAAGTGCCTAAATGAACACCTTCCAGGACGGTGTCACCAAGAAGTCCTGACCTCATCACACCTGGCAAATCGTTATGGGCAATCATTAAGGTACATCTATCTGCACATCATTATGCTACAAATGAAGTACAAATCACTGTTGAGGGTGCATTTCGCACTAGAACACCGAAACATATGAAGGATTATGCAATATACACTCCTGGAAATTGAAATAAGAACACCGTGAATTCATTGTCCCAGGAAGGGGAAACTTTATTGACACATTCCTGGGGTCAGAAACATCGCATGATCACACTGACAGAACCACAGGCACATAGACACAGGCAACAGAGCATGCACAATGTCGGCACTAGTACAGTGTATATCCACCTTTCGCAGCAATGCAGGCTGCTATTCTCCCATGGAGACGATCGTAGAGATGCTGGATGTAGTCCTGTGGAACGGCTTGCCATCCCTTTTCCACCTGGCGCCTCAGTTGGACCAGCGTTCGTGCTGGACGTGCAGACCGCGTGAGACGACGCTTCATCCAGTCCCAAACATGCTCAATGGGGGACAGATCCGGAGATCTTGCTGGCCAGGGTAATTGACTTACACCTTCTAGAGGACGTTGGGTGGCACAGGATACATGCGGACGTGGATTGTCCTGTTGGAACAGCAAGTTCCCTTGCCGGTCTAGGAATGGTAGAACGATGGGTTCGATGACGGTTTGGATGTACCGTGCACTATTCAGTGTCCCCTCGACGATCACCAGTGGTGTACGGCCAGTGTAGGAGATCGCTCCCCACACCATGATGGCGGGTGTTGGCCCTGTGTGCCTCGGTCGTATGCAGTCCTGATTGTGGCGCTCACCTGCACGGCGCCAAACACGCATACGACCATCATTGGCACCAAGGCAGAAGCGACTCTCATCGCTGAAGACGACACGTCTCCATTCGTCCCTCCATTCACGCCTGTCGCGACACCACTGGAGGCGGGCTGCACGATGTTGGGGCGTGAGCGGAAGATGGCCTAACGGTGTGCGGGACCGTAGCCCAGCTTCATGGAGACGGTTGCGAATGGTCCTCGCCGATACCCCAGGAGCAACAGTGTCCCTAATTTGCTGGAAAGTGGCGGTGCGGTCCCCTACGGCACTGCGTAGGATCCTACGGTTTTGGCGTGCATCCGTGCGTCGCTGCGGTCCGGTCCCAGGTCGACGGGCACGTGCACCTTCCGCCGACCACTGGCGACAACATCGATGTACTGTGGAGACCTCACGCCCCACGTGTTGAGCAATTCGGCGGTACGTCCACCCGGCCTCCCGCATGCCCACTATACGCCCTCGCTCAAAGTCCGTCAACTGCACATACGGTTCACGTCCACGCTGTCGCGGCATGCTACCAGTGTTAAAGACTGCGATGGAGCTCCGTATGCCACGGCAAACTGGCTGACACTGACGGCGGCGGTGCACAAATGCTGCGCAGCTAGCGCCATTCGAAGGCCAACACCGCGGTTCCTGGTGTGTCCGCTGTGCCGTGCGTGTGATCATTGCTTGTACAGCCCTCTCGCAGTGTCCGGAGCAAGTATGGTGGGTCTGACACACCGGTGTCAATGTGTTCTTTTTTTCCATTTCCAGGAGTGTATTTACAAATTACATTTATTCATAAGAGAGGGAATTAATAATTTGCCCATTATCAATTACAAAATTTCTGTGTCATTACCGGAGTGTTTAGATCGTAATTGCTATGAAAGAAGCGAAACGAGGAGGAGGACTTAGGTAAGAGGCAGAGAGCTTCTTACCAGGTGGTGATCAAAGTGACGCCGGCGCGCTGCAGGTGGCTGGCAGTGCCTCGGCAGCGGCGTGTAGTGGGCGGGCGAGGCGGCTCTAGTCGCTTCCGGAGCTGGGAGTCTCGCATGGGCGGCACGGCTTAAGGCGCCCAGGAACGAAGCATTTCTCTCACTTCGGCAGAAGGTCTCCCCTTTTCCATCTTGACGACAAGTGTCTCCTTTCCCTGCTCGCCCACAAGTGTTCCTCCCAGGGTATCTCTTTGCATCCTCCAGAACTGCGTCCCCGTGCGTGGCGACACATTCTTCTTGTCGCCAATCACGTTACTGTTCGCTGTCACAGTTAAACGCTTTTGTACCTCCCACAATTTCCACATTCTTAAGGTAAGAAGGTAGGACCACACAAGGACCGTATTGTGTGTAGAATTCCTTCAATGAGCAAGCTGCACGTCGCCAGTTAAAAATAGATGTCCTGTGTCCCGTCGATTTGTCGCATCCACCGCCTCCTCTGATGAAAACTGCTTCCACTTCAGTAACTTTTCCCACACTACTATCTCCAAGAGAGCACACGCAGACGCGAAAACGCATTCGCAGCAGGCATTACGTCCCTGAAGCAGTTCGTAAATGGAACATGCGTTCGAACCTTGAGTGTGTCGACTTTCTGACGTCATAGCATGGAAGAAGCACGTTGGGGTGTCTTCCCCAACTGGCACGGTAATATTTGACACTTCATATATTGTGACCGAGCGTTTGAACATAAGACCAATGAGATGGAAGAATGCAGATGCCATCTCTCTTCAGTATAGCCTTGCGACATGCCTTTATATCTGCCGTTTCTAAGCACCAGCAAGTAGCGGATCGCTCTAAAACTCCAACTATTTGTTGTAATGAAACGACTGGAAACGTCAAGTTGGGGAGTAAAGAATTGTAGTAGCTTGCGTATTATGAAAGTATGCCGTTTCAAGGCAACAGAATATTGAAGAACGGCAAAAACGCATTGCTCTTGGTGCAGTTTGTTATAATTAAATGTCAGTTAATCACATATCTACGATTAAAGCTTCAGGCAGAGTACGATGCCAGGTATGGCCGGCAATTGCACGTGGTAGATGTAGTGCAACTAGTTGAGTCGTGGGTTAGTATTGTAACAAGTGCTGTGTTCTGATTCGCGTCCTACAGAATTCAATTTCTTCTTACTAATTTAATTGAAGATTATTCATTAATATTCGATGTTATGTAAATATAGGTACGCTCTTTCTTAGGAGTGAGTTTGCTAGATTGGCTTTATCTACAAGACAAAAAATGGCTCTGAGCATTATGGGACTTAACAGCTGAGGTCATCAGTCCCCTAGAACTTAGAACTACTTAAACCTAACTAACCTAAGGACATAGAAAGAAGGATCCTTTATTGTATGATTATATGATAGCGGAACAAACACTGGTAGCAGGTACTTCTGTAAAATATCTGGGAGTATGTGTGCGGAACGATTTGAAGTGGAATGATCATATAAAATTATGCGCAGAACATGGAAATCGTGATCATAAGGCCGTTGCAGCATCCCTGAATATGGAAGTAAATAGGAATATAAAAAAGGGGAGGAAGGTTTATCAATTTAGGAAGAGTAATAGAAAGCAGATTTCAGACTACCTAACAGATCAAAACGAAAATTTCTGTTCCGAAACTGACAATACTGAGTATTTATGGAAAAAGTTCAAGACAATTGTAAAATGCGTTTTAGACAGGTGCGTGCCGAGTAAAACTGTGAGGGACGGGAAAAACCCCCAGTGGTTTAACAACAAAGTTAGGAAACTATTGCGAAAGCAAAGAGAGCTTCACTGCAAGTTTAAACGCAGCCAAAACCTCTCAGACAAACAGAAGCTACACGATGTCAAAATTAGCGTAAGGAGGGCTGTGCGTGAGGCATTCGGTGATTTCGAAAGTAAAATTCTACTGTAGATAGTGTCGGAAGTTCCATGCTGCTTTTCGTGGATGATGCTGTAATATACAGAGAGGTTGCAGCATTAGAAAATTGTAGCGAAATACAGGAAGATCTGCAGCGGATGGGAACTTGGTGCAGGGAGTGGCAACTGACCCTTAACATAGACAATTGTAATGTATTGCGATTACATAGAAAGAAGGATCCCTTATTGTATGATTAAATGACAGTGGAACAAACACTTGTAGCAGTTACTTCTGTAAAATACCTGCGAGTATACGTGCAGAACGATTTGAAGTGCAATGATCATATAAAATTAATAGTTGGTAAGGCGGGTACCAGGTTGAGATTCATTGGGAGAGTCCTTAGAAAATGTAGTACATCAACAGAGGAGGTGGCTTACAAAACACTCGATCGACCTACACTTGAGTATTGCTCATCAGTGTGGGATCCGTACCAAGTCCGGTTGGCGGAGGAGTTAGAGAAGATCCAAAGAAAAGCGGCGCATTTCGTCACAGGGTTATTTGGTAAGCGTGATAGCGTTACGGAGATGTTTAGCAAACTCAAGTGTCAGATTCTGCAAGAGAGGCGCTCTGCATCGCGGTGTAGCATGCTGTCCAGGTTTCGAGAGGGTGTGTTTCTGGATAAGGTATCGAATTTATTGCTTCCCCCTACTTATACCTCCCGAGGAGATCACGAATGTAAAATTAGAGAGATTCGAGCGCGCACGAGGGCTTTCCGGCAGTCGTTCTTCCCCCGAACCATACGCGACTGGAACCGGATAGGGAGGTAATGACAGTGGCTCGTAAAGTGCCCTCCGCCACACACCGTTGGGTGGTTTGTGGAGTATAAATGTAGATATAGATGTAGATCACACACATCCATGCCCGAGGCAGGATTCCAACCGGCGTCCGTAGTGATCGCGCGGTTCCAGATTGAAGCGCCTACAACCGCTCGGCCACACCGGTCGGCTCTACAAGACAGCTTGCGCCACTTGCAGTAAGACATTTTTCACTTTCTTGTTTAAAGTTTTGTGTTTCACACGTTGCATACATTCTGCACCACTGGCGACTAAAATTGCTACACCAAGAAGAAATGCATATGATAAACGGCAATTCTTTGGACAAATCTATTATACTAGAACTGACATGTGATTACATTTTCACGCAATTGGGGTGCATAGAACCTGAGAAATCAGTACCCAGAACAACCACCTCTGGCCATAGTAACGGCCTTGACACTCCTGGGGCTTAAGTCAAACAGAGCTTGGATGGCGTGTATACGTACAGCAGCCTATGCAGCTTCAACACGACACCACAGTTCATCAAGGGTAGTGACTGGCGTATTGTGACGAGCCAGTTGCTCGGCCACCATTGACCAGACGTTTTCAGTTGGTATTAGATCTGGAAAATGTGCTGCCCAGGGCAGCAGTAGAACATTTTCTGTATCCAGAAAGGCCCACACAGGACCTGCAACATGAGGTCTTGCATTATCCTGCTGAAATGTAGGGTATCGCAGGGATCGAATGAAGGGTAGAGTCCCGGGTCGTAACACATCTCAAATGTAACGTCCACTGTTCAAAGTGTCGTCATTGCGAACAAGAGTTGACCGAGACGTGTAACCAATGGCACCCCATACCATCACACCGGGTGATACGCTAGTATGGCGATGACGAATACACGCTTCCAATGTGCGTTCGCCGCGATGTTGCCAAACAGGGATCGGACCATCATGATGCTGTTAACAGAACCTGAATTCATCCGAAAAAATGACGTTTTGCCATTCGTGCACCCAGGTTCGTCCTTGAGTATACCATTGCAGGCACTCCTGTCTGTGATGCACCGTCAAGGGTAACCGCAGCCGTGGTCTCCGAGCAGATAGTCCATGCTGCTGCAAACGTCGTCGAACTGTTCGTGTAGATGATTGTTGTCTTGCAAACGTCCCCATCTGTTGACTCAGGGATCGAGACGTGGCCGCTCGATCCGTTACAGACATGTGGATAAGATGCCTGTCATCTCGACTGCTAGTGAATCGAAGCCGTTGGGATCCAGCACGGCGTTCCGTATTACCCTCCTGAACCCAACGATTCCACATTCTGCTAACAGTCATTGGATCTCGACCAAGGCAAGCAGCAATGACGCGACACAATAAACCTCAATCGCGATAGGCTACAATCCGACCTTTATCAAAGTCGGAAACGTGATGATACGCATTTCTCCTCCTCACACGAGGCATCACAACAACGTTTCATCAGGCAACGCCGGTCAACTGCTGTTTGTGTATGAGAATTCGGTTGGAAACTTTCCTCATGTCAGCACGTTGTAGGTGTCACCACCGGCCCCAACCTTGTGTGAATGCTCTGAAAAGCTTATCATTTGCATATCATAGCATCTTCTTCCTGTTGGTTAAATTTCGCGTCTGTAGCACGTCATCTTCGTGGTGTAGCAATTTTAATGGCCAGTAGTGTACTTCTGAATAGGAACAGTAATCAAGTAAGAATGACATTAGGGTTTTACTAAAAAGTGAGAATGATGAAGTGTTGTTTATATTAGGTGGAGAATTACTGGAAATTTTCATCGCACTGTTAGTAATGGAACTTTTATCAGCCTATTCCCTTTTTGACTGGGCATAGTACTTTTCTTTTACCTTATAACATGCTCATTCATATTGAAATTTTTATTTATGTATTCTACAGGCAGAGTAACATGACTAGCATATGGAACAGGCAGGAAATGTGCATTTTAGTAGGGATAACGGAGGAATTTTAGACCCGTCCATTTCTTGAAACAGAGTGGTTTTCGAGCCAGCTATAGCCGACAACTGTAGCTGGAGCGGGCTGCGACCACATATACCACGTCGAAGCACACGTACCGTATGCACAAGTCGCATAGTGGCTGAGCGTTCAGCGGAACGTTGAACTCGACACGCTCAACGTTCACGTTCGACAGCACCGTCTGGGTGACGTCGCGTTTAGCAAATTGCGTATCGTCATTTCACATTAGCATCTCACACCCTATGGAGGTGTGACCCCCCGTCTAGCACACAGCAAACGTGTTTATCTCCACTTTTAAAATGTGTTTGACTCTACGTACGCTTCAGTGTTTCAAAAGCACAGATAAACAACAGACGATAGCATTGGTGTCCCGTAAATGAAGGGAAGGGGAGTTTGTTTCCCTTTCTCCTCCCTGCCTCCTGCGAGGGCGTTCAACTTCTAGGGTCGAGGGCAGCCAATAGCCTGTCTTCAGGTCCATTACAAAGTACAAAAAATTGATTCCAAAACGCAACATTATAATAATACGAGTTATGAATACGAAGTTTTTTTAATATTCCAAATTTTCATTGGTTACCAAACATATTTCATTTGCAGTCAAAGACGATGAGAACATTACTCTCCGTTTTTTTACCCTCAAAAAAACTCAAATTTCCTTGTTGTGAGGGCTGTATAAAGTATGGTTCATATTCTTGTATCACACGCTGAGACGATGAATCTTCGTATCTGAACTGATATCATACTGATATATGAAGAGTTCACCACACCACAGTAGTTCCTTACGTACTGCCTGCCAGCGGGCTAATCTCTTTGTGTATCACTGGCGCCAGCTTTCAAAGGCTTAACACACCTGTCTTCAATACCAAATCCTCCTTTGGTTATCCAGCTCACATACTTGTACCCATGTAACTTATTAGGTACGTTCTTTTGCAGAGATTAAATGGAAGAGAAAATTATATGGCATATTAGAACAGCAGCTCTAAAAATCAGATCTTTCATAGTCATCGGGGTTGTTAAGTGTGGATCGAATTCAGGTGTAAAAGTATTTTCATGAAAATTTAGATAACTTCTGTTAGAAAACATCATTTGAGGTGGCGAAGGAGAGCTTTTCTGTGTAGTAAAGCTATCGCAGGACACTTGCCCTGGTGTGTTATCTGGCCGCCTGCCAGTGAGCCGATCTTCTAGCTGGCAGCCGACTGCCGATGTAAACACTCTGAGATTCCTAGGTCAGCACTGATAGGACTGTCTGTAACTCTCTCCCTTTTTTAAGACTGTGATAATCTTATTTTTAAACCACTAAGGGTCACGATGTCACCTCTCGTCAAATTTACATATAATCCATTCAATAGACTGTGCCACGCCCAGTCTCCATTTCCTTACAAGTGAGAGAGATTCCGAGGTGTGTAGGCTTTGATAATATTGAAATTGGCACAACCGCTGTGTGTGTTTTGGCATACAGGTTAATGGTGCACTGTTGAATGAAACAGGTGGTGCTCCAACACACTTAATTACTGCAACAAACCATGACACTGTTATCACTGAAACGCTTTGTCATCATTTGAGTTTCAGATTCATTTTTCTGTAGCTTTATAGGCCGGTTACTTCTTACAGAATAACTTGAGACATAAGTGAGGATGTAAACCACTGTCAATTACTGGTCTCACAACACGAATCTTTTTAAGTCATAGGTTTTTTCACTCCTTTGATGCGGCCCGCTGTGTATTTCTCCCCTGTGCCAACTTTTTGATTTCGTAGTAATACTTGCAGCCAATGTCGTCAATTATTTGCTGCATGTATTCCAATCTCTGTCGTCAGCTACGTTTTTTACCTTCTGCACCCCCCTCTACTACCGTATGAGTTATTCCCTGAAGTCTTAACAGATATCCTAACGCCTTGTCCCTTCTTCTTGTCAGTGTCTTCCACACAATCCTTTCTTCACCGATTCTGCGGAGATCCTCGTCATTCCTTTCCTTATCAGTCCATCCAATTTTCAACATACTTCTGTAGTACCACATCTCAATAGCTTCGATTCTCTTCTGTTCCGGTTTTTCCGCAGTCCGTGTTTCGCTACCATACAATGGTGTGCTCTAAACGTACATTCTCAGTAATTTGTGTCTAGTTATCAGCGTTCCTTAACGTCATCTACTTCACTAATCCTGACGTTAAGTTTCTCTCCTATGAACACATCTTGAACTTTCCTTCAGCCTTGCTTCTATTATCAACCGCAACTTCAGAATTGCCTCTATGGTGCCTTTACCATTCCTAAAGCCAAACTGATCGTTGTCTAATTAGTCATGAATTTTCTTCTGTATAGTATTCCTGTCAGCAGATTGGCTGCATGACCTGTTATGCTGCTTGTCCGATAACGCTCGCACGTATCGACTCTTGCAGTCTTGAGAACTGTGTAGATGATATTGTTCCGAAAGTCTGATGGTGTATCATCAGCCCCACACAAATGGTTCAAATGGCTCTAAGCACTATGGGACTTAACATCTGAGGTCATCAGTCCCCTAGAACTTAGAACTACTTAAACATAACTAACCTAAGGACATCACACACATTCATACCCGCACAGCGGCCGGCTAGCCCCACACATTCTTTACATCATCGTGAAAAGTCCCTTTATTGGCACATGTCCCAATGATTTTAGAAAGACGATATGGACGCCTTAAACGTGAGATTAACTTGATACTCACTGAAAAGCATTACATGCAAACATCGCGTCTATGTTTGTATACCTGGCCCAGCGACAGACTGCATACTTTTAGTAACTTCAAAAATTCCATTTTCGTAGTTTTTAGAGGTGGATTACTTACTTGATGAGATATATTCTTTCTTATGGAAGCCTGGATACGGTGAACCCTATGTCATTCCTTTCATTACAGCTGCGGACTTAGAGTGACATATCAGAGTCGTAGATGAAACTGAATCCTTCGTAGTGCCTTTAATTAATGAATAACGACAGTCTCTAGCGCCACAACAATTTAGAGAGTCCAGCACTTTATTCTTAATGGTTGTGCACGGAGCTGAACTGTCGTACTCCCGAACGTGACTCCAGTGCTTCCACACTCACGCAGTACGACGCTGTTTGAATTGGTGCTGAAGACTTGTGTGGAACCTATAATGAAATTATTATCACCATCATCTGAAAAGAAAGCGAAACAGGAGTTTTGCCTCCTGAAACTTAAGAACTTAGAATTTGTTTGGCCAATGGAATTTACAAGGACATGCTGAAAAGCAATGCCTCCAAAACTTTTTACGTGAGTACTCTTAATGTTTCTTAAATAAAACGAAGCTTATTAACATTCGACATCTTTATGCTTCATATCTACATATCTGCAGCCCTCTACCAATAGATGGCTCCGAACTGTAACGTGTAAGCCGGCCGAAGTGGCCGTGCGGTTAAAGGCGCTGCAGTCTGGAACCGCAAGACCGCTACGGTCGCAGGTTCGAATCCTGCCTCGGGCATGGATGTTTGTGATGTCCTTAGGTTAGTTAGGTTTAACTAGTTCTAAGTTCTAGGGGACTAATGACCTCAGCGGCTGAGTCCCATAGTGCTCAGAGCCATTTTTTTTGTAACGTGTAACCTGGCGGTGTGTGTCGTAACTATGTCGGTGCGTGAAAACAGCGCGCTGTAATCGAGTTTCTACTTTGACACACATTGGGCACCATCTCCTTCAGCATGACAACGCCAGACCACACACGGACCTGCGACATCTGCAACAATTCGACACTTGGTCTTCACTGCTATCGATCATCCTCCATTTCTTCCCAACTTAAACCCATCCGATTTTTATCTGTTTCCAAAACTTAAAGAACACCATCGACAATTTCACATTCATAGAGATGAAACGGTGCAAGAGGAGGTGAGTCTGTGGTTCCGCCAAAAGAGTCAAACATTCTACAGCGACCCTATCAACAAATTGGTCTTTCGTTTGGAGAAATGTGTTTTTCGCCCGAGTGACTCGTTTGAGAAATAAATATGTATAAGTGATGAATAAAAATTTACGGTGTTAATAACGCGTATTATATTTGAAAAGTTTTAAGAGTGATCAGATAAAACAATCAGAGACATTACTTTTCGGCACGCCTTCTTAATTCCATAGGGAGAAGGTAAATTACGATGATTATGAATGCATCGCAACACAGGCGGCCTTAGCACAGTATTAGACGTGCTCAGTAACATAATCACTCATCTTTGGAAAGAGCAATAGGTTATTCATTCCTAGTTCTTCACTACAGCTGAAAAACCAGTATCACGAAATGGAAGGTGAACAGCGCGAACAAAACGGATTATTACGTTCTGTATCACACTCACACACACTGAGCTGACGAAAGTCATGGGATACTTCCAAATATCATGTCGTGCCTACTTCTAACTGGCTTAGTGCAGCTGTTCTACGTGGCATAGACTCACCAAGTCTTTGGAAGCCCGGTGCAGATATAATGAGTTACGCTGCGTCTGTAGACGTCTGTAATTGCAAAAGTGTTGCCGCTGAAGAATTTCGTGCACAATGCGCACGATGTGTGCCCCATAAATTTTCGATGGAATTCATGTCGGACGATCTGGGTGGACAAACCATTCGCTCGAACTGAACGGAATGTTCCTCAAATCTGTCGCAAACAACTGGCCCGTGACGTGGTGCATGGTCATCTATAAAAATTCCATCATTTAATGGCTGCATATGGTCTCCAAGTAGCCGAACATAGCCATTTTCAGTCAGTGATCGGTTCAGTTGTACCAGAGGCCCCAATTCATTCCGTATAAACACAGCCCACACCATTATGAAGCCCCCATCAGCTTGCACCTTGTTGACAACTTCGGTCCATGACTTCGTGGGATCTGCGTTACATTCGAACCGTATCATCAGCTCTTACCAAATGAAATCAGAACTTGCCTCACCAGACCACTCTTTTCCAGTCGTCTAGGGTCCAACCGATATGGTCACAATACCAGTAGAGGCACTGCTGACTATGTCGCGCTGTTAACAAAGGCATTCGCGTCGGTTGTCTGATGCCACAGCCCCTTAACGGTGTGGTGTCACCGCCAGACACCACACTTGCTAGGTGGTAGCCTTTAAATCGGCCGCGGTCCGCTAGTATACGTCGGACCCGCGTGTCGCCACTGTCAGTGATTGCAGACCGAGCGCCACCACGCGGCAGGTCTAGAGAGACGTCCTGGCACTCGCCCCAGTTGTACAACCGACTTTGCTAGCGAAGCTACACTGACACATTACGCTCTCATTTGCCGAGACGATAGTTAGAATAGCCTTCAGCTACGTCATTTGCTACGACCTAGCAAGGCGCCATAGCATTTCATATTTATCGTGTGAAGCATGTACTAACAAGAGCGATGTTCTCAAATTATGGATTAAAGTTAAGTATTCCAAGAACTACGTTCTTTTCTTTATAGGATAATTACTTTACCTTGTTCCAGACCTCACGCCAATCTACGTGTAATTAAACGCGTGCATTTCGGCCTTCTCTAGCAACACGGTGTTGGCTCTTCTGCCAACACAGCAAACGGCAAATTTCGCAGCACTGCTCTTGCGGATTCATTCGCCATTCATCCCACATCGATTTCTGTGGCTATTAACGCATTGTTACTTGTATGTTAGCACTGACACATCTACTCAAACCCGTTTGCTCTCGGTAGTTAAGTGAAAGCCATTGGTCACTCCGTTGTCCTGCGTGAGACGTAATCCTTGAAATTTGATATTCTTGGCACAATTTTGACACTGTTCATCGCGGAATATTAGATTAGGTAACGATTTGCGAAATGGAATGTCCCACGCGTCTAGCTGCGTTCAGAGTCTGTTAATTCCCCTCGTGCGCCTAATAACAGGCCGGAAATCTTTTCAAATTAATCATCTGAGTACAAATGACAGCTCCGCCAATGCAGCGCCTTTTTATACCTTGTGTACGCGATACTACCGCCATCTGCAGATGTGTATATCGCTATCCCGTAACTTCTGGCACCTCATTGTCTACTGATTTTGCTTGTTATACTGAATGAAATAAGACAAATGATACGAGAACAAATGCGTCATCACTGCGACGAAGAGTGAGACAGGATCCAGCAATCTGCAGACATTTCTGGGGAACAAATGTCCCGTAATTCGCTACTCCTCTGATTCGGGACTAAATTCCAAATTGGTTACGTGAGATTCTACTGCTGCAAACGGAAAACTAATCAATTAAAAGCTCTGTTTTTGCTGAGATTATTAATCAATGGTCTTCCCAAAACACAGATGCTACCTCATATTATCTACATAAAACGAAGTAGAAGTAATATCTGCAGCTAGTGGCATAGCTCAAATAAATGATTACGCAAACTGAAGACACTTTATAAAACATTACTGACACTACAACTTACATACGGCAAAACATCACCCAGAAGTTTTGATAAGAGTAAATCGTTACAGTTCAAGTGAAATTTTAAACTTGCAACGTGTGTTAGTCGGGGTGAGCTCTGATTGTTCGGTTTATTATTCAGACATCCTTTTCCCTCTCCTTGGCTGACCTTTTCTGGTACAAGAAGCAGGATATCATCGATCCCTTTCACTATATGCAACTGAAGCAATTAATATAAACCCGCATTAACGTACGAATGTTTACATCCTGTTCCATCCATTAATGAATTATATGGAAAGATAGTGCTTACAATTTTTTATTCCACTTTCTTTGCAATGGCCAAGTCATTTCTCGATGTCAGTCCCACAACTGATATTTGCGAGGGATGCTGCTGCCCTTGGTCTCCTTCGTCGGCTTGATAGCAACTTTACAACGTTAACAGTATTCATGGGGATCATTGACACTATCCTCGTCATAAAAGCAACATATTCATTTAATAAAGGAACATATTCATTTTGATATTGAAACGTGTTTAAAGTTCCAACACATGAATACTGTCGGGCCTTTCGACACGCGAGATACCATGTGTGTAATGATCGCCACCCGACTCCTGGCACGAAGGGAAGGCAGTGAGAGTCAGACGGGTAAGGCCTCCAAGGACAACATGTTGTTAGCCGGGAGCGGCGCCACGTGTAGAAAGCGCTAAGGCGTCGGGCAGTTAGGGTAATCGGCTGATAACAGCCCGGGCAGACGTAACCCCTCGTGGGACAGAGAGCAGTCTGAGACTCTGCCGCTACCTGTGTGGACGTGCTGGAACTGGAGCCTCCAGGATGCTGGAAGTGACGGCGCTCTTACTGGCGGCCGTGGCGGTGGCCGTCACAGCCGCGATCGTGTCCAGGAAGTGGCGCTTCTGGAGGGATATAGACAAGCTCCCTGGCGAGGTGGCCATACCGTTGCTAGGCAACACCTACAGCTTGCTCTTCATGGCTCGCGAAGGTAAGAGAAGTAGCGCGTGGCTGAAGCGCCTGTGCGAACGTACACGGGACAGTTGAATGAAAACGAGCTGGATGGAAAAGAAGTAAGTAAACTATTGTTTCAAAAGTAATCGCCATAACTGTTAGTAGATTTATGCCACTGTGATGAAGATGGCTAATGCCCTCGTGGAAAAACGTTTGCGGTTGACTACGCAAGTATGATCGTATCCTGGCGTGCACCACCTCGTCAGAAGCAAATGCACGGCCACGAATGTTTTTCTTTAGGGCTCCAAATAATGGAAATCGCATGCTGCCACGGTTGTTCTGAGTGCACTGCAGACGTTTTGCTGGAACCACTTACACGTCTTCTATACACTATCCATCTCTCGCCATGCGCTGGGTAATTTTGGAGCCTTGAAGAAAGGCATTCGTATCCGTCGATTTTCTTCGAACGAAGGTTTCCGCGTATGGGTACAATCATGGTTCCGCAAGCAACGGCAAAAATTTTTCCATGAAGCCACTAAGCATATTGTCTCACAGAGGGATGAATGTATCTACAGTTATGACAAGAACTTTTAAAATAATAAGCAGTTTACTTCACTTTTTCCATCTCTCACGTTAACACTGGACTGCCCCCTACACTAACTTATTTATTTGAAATTGCTGAATAATATTACACTATTACTCAGGCAACAGATAAGAAATATTACTGGTGCTTAAGCTATACAGGGTGTTACGAAAAGGTACGGCCAAACTTTCAGGAAACATTCCTCACACACAAATAAAGAAAAGATGTTGTGTGGACATGTGTCCGGAAACGCTTAATTTCCTTGTTAAAGCTCATTTTAGTTTCTTCAGTATGTACTGTACTTCCTCGATTCACCGCCAGCTGGCCCAATTGAAGGAAGGTAATGTTGACTTCAGTGCTTGTGTTGAGATGCGACTCATTGCTCTACAGTACTAGCATCGAGCACATCAGTACGTATCATCAACAGGTTAGTGTTCATCACGAACGTGGTTTTGCAGTCAGTGCAATGTTTACAAATGCGGAGTTGGCAGATGCCCATTTGATGTATGGATTAGCACGGGGCAATAGCCGTGGCGCGGTACGTTTGTATCGAGACAGATTTCCAGAACGAAGGTGTCCCGACAGGAAGACGTTCGAAGCAATTGATCGGCGTCTTAGGGAGCACGGAACATTCCAGCCTATGACTCGCGACTGGGGAAGACCTAGAACGACGAGGACACCTGCAATGGACGAGGCAATTCTTCGTGCAGTTGACGATAACCCTAATGTCAGAGTCAGAGAAGTTGCTGCTGTACAAGGTAACGTTGACCACGTCTCTGTATGAAGAGTGCTACGGGAGAACCAGTTGTTTCCGTACCATGTACAGCGTGTGCAGGCACTTTCAGCAGCTGATTGGCCTCCACGGGTACACTTCTGCGAATGGTTCATCAAACAGTGTGTCAATCCTCATTTCAGTGCAAATGTTCTCTTTACGGATGAGGCTTCATTGCAACGTGATCAAATTGTATATTTTCACAATCAACATGTGTGGGCTGACGAAAATCTGCACGCAATTGTGCAATCACGTCATCAACTCAGATTTTCTGTGAACGTTTGGGCAGGCATTGTTGGTGATGTCTTGATTGGGCCCCATGTTCTTCCACCTACGCTCAATGGAGCACGTTATCATGATTTCATACGGGATACTCTACCTGTGCTGCTACAACATGCGCCTTTACAAGTACGACACAACATGTTGTTCATGCACGATGGAACTCCTGCACATTTGAGTCGAAATGTTCGTACGCCTGTCAACAACAGATTCGGTGACCGATGGATTGGTAGAGGCGGCCCAATTCCGTGGCCTCCACGCTCTCCTGACCTCAACGCTCCTTTCATTTATGGGGGCATTTGAAAGCTCTTGTCTACGCAACCCCGGTACCAAATGTAGAGACTCTTCGTGCTCACATTGTGGACGACTGTGATACAATACGCCATTCTCCAGGGCTGCATCAGCGCATCAGGGATTCCATGCGACGGAGGGTGGATGCATGTATCCTCGCTAACGGAGGACATTTTGAACATTTCCTGTAACAAAGTGTTTGAAGTGACGCTGGTACGTTCTGTTGCTGTGTGTTTCCATTCCATGATTAATGTGATTTGAAGAGAAGTAATAAAATGAGCTCTAACATGGAAAGTAAGCGTTTCCGGACACATGTCCACATAACATATTTTCTTTCTTTGTGTGTGAGGAATGTTTCCTGAAAGTTTGGCCGTACCTTTTCGTGACACCCTGTAGTACTCTTTTGGCGTCTTTTCCACTACGTATGGAGTGCCCAGGTCGAAGTCTCGATCTCAATCCCTAAAAAAAAAAGCCATTCCTCACTGGGAAACTGGGGGTGTAGCTTCAACCGATTAATTGGAAAACATGTTCCGCCATGGGCAGTGGTCCATTTCCACGCGGTTTCTGACAGTTGTCTTAAAGGTTGAATTATGATGAAAGACAGGGAGAGGAAGAGACCTGAATCGCGCATACTTCCTTTTTCCCTCAAATAGTACTAAGAGAACAGCCAAACTTAATGCTTCCATCCAAGGGACAAAATCATCGCCAGCAGCGGCATGCGCCCACACTCCACACGACACTGCAGAAGAGTTTGCAATTTAATCCAGAGTGCTAGTGGGAAGTACGTTGGTCAGGCACTTAATGCCTCCACCTCTCCTCCTCTTTCTGGCAAATACCGGTGGGTGAGAATTTGGTTCCTCAACAGAAATCGAACCAACTACCTCAACGTCGAATGCCATCACACAGGCATGTGCGTTGCCGATGCCGGGTACGGGGGCGAGTTCGAAATGTCGGCCTGTTCGAGAGCTTCCGTGTCTTTAGCTAAACAAAGGACTTAACCTAATCTTCACTGCAAGGTACACTGTTATGATGCCTTTCTGCGCCTAGCCGCGCGGTCTATGGCGTCTTGTCACGGTTCACGCGCCTCCGCCCGTCGGACTTTCGAGCCATCCCTCGGGCATAGGTGTGTGTGTGTTGTCCTTAGCGTAATTTAGTTGAATTTAGATTAACTGGTGCGTAAGCTTATGGACCGATGACCCCAGAAGTTTGGTCCCATAGTCCTTACCACAAATTTCTGTGCCTACGAGACAGAAGAGTGTAAGATGGAAGATGTGCTGTAATCCTTTATTTGTTGACACGGATTAGAACTGCTGCTCCAAATCGCCTACTATTCGCAGATGAATAACTGAACTGTCGTGTAATGAGTTATAGACCTGAAAAAAATTTTCTTTTTGGGAGATAACGTTTGAAATGACGTTATCAGAGACAGCGGTTTCCACTGACAGCACGTGCGGCGAAATGAGCTGTGTCATGTTTGTCCGGCAGGTCCGTGCAGTTTGCTGAATAATAAAGTAAAGTAAATGCAACTTTTATGTTGTTTCAGATACAAAAGTAGGACATACAAGACGTTAAGTAGATGCTAACGACGACTATGAACATCACACAATATCATTCACAAAAACTGAACGTGTTAATGAGAAATAAATCTCAATTAAACAGAACATATATTAGTGCATTGGAATTTTAACGGAATTCGCTAAGTGATTAATGTTTATCGCAAACATTTATCAGACTTTTTTAGGTGATTATTCCAAACGAATATCTGGAAATAGAATTTTCGTTTTATTGACTCACGTTCAGTTTTAAATCATTGTATAACTTGTAATATCTTTTCAGTAAAGTAACTCATAAAACAGATTTTTTTTTGAGTCCTCACTCTTTTGACTGGTGTGTAGCAATCCCCCACCAATTTCTCTCCTGCGTCAACCTCTTCATCTCAGAGTAGCCTTCGCAATCTACATCCTTAATTATTTGCTGGATGTATCCCAATCTCTGTCTTCCTCCACAGTTTTTACCCTCTAAAGCACGCTGTACTACAATGGAAGTTATTCCCTGATGCCTTAACAAATGTTCTATCATCCTGTCTCTTCTTGTCATTTCGTTCTTAATGTTCCTTGCAACTCCGGTTATGTGGAGAAACTCTTCTACATCTACATCTACATTAATACTCTGCAAATTACATTTAAGTGCCTCGCAGAGGGTTCATCGAACCACCTTCACAATTCTCTATTATTGCAATCTCGTATAGCGCACGGAAAAAATGAACACCTATATCTTTCCGCACGAGCTCTGATTTCCCTTGGTGATCATTCCTCCCTATGTAAGTCGGTGTCAACAAAATATTGTCGCATTCGGAGGAGAAAGTTGGTGATTGGAATTTCGTGATAAGTTTCCGTCGCAACGAAAAACGCCTTTCTTTTAATGACGTCCATCCCAAATCCCGTATCATTTCTGTGACACCCTCTCCCATATTTCGCGATAATACAAAACGTGCTGTCTTTCTTTGAACTTCTTCGATATACTCCGTCATTCCTATCTGGTAAGGATCCCAGACCGCGCAGCAGTATTCCAAAAGATGATGGACAAGCGTAATGTAGCCAGTCTCCTTAGTAGGTCTGTTACATTTTCTAAGTGTCCTGCCAATAAAACGCAGTCTTTGGTTAGCCTTCCCCACAACATTTTCTATGTGTTCCTTCCAATTTATGTTATTCGTAATTGTAATACCTAGGTATTTAGTTAGATTTACGGCTTTTAGATTAGACTGATTTATCGTGTAACCGAAGTTTAACGAGTTCATTTTAGCACTTTCGTGGATGACCTCACACTTTTCGTTATTTAGGGTCAACTGCCACTTTTCGCACCATTCCGATGTTTCTTCTAAATCGTTTTGCAGTTTGTTTTGATCTTCTGATGACTTTATTAGTCGATAAACGACAGTGTCATCTGCAAACAACCGAAGACGGCTGCTCAGATTGTCTCCCAAAACGTATATATAGATAAGGAACAGCAAAGGGCCTATAACACTACCTTGGGAACGCCAGATATCCTCCTATTTTACTCGATGACGTTCCGTCAATGACTGCTAACTGTGACTTCTCTGACAGGAAATCACAAAAAAATGGTTCAAATGGCTCTGATCACTATGGGACTTAACTTCTGAGGTCATCAGTCCCCTAGAACTTAGAACTACTTAAACCTAACTAACCTAAGGACATCACACACATCCACGCCCGAGGCAGGATTCGAGCCTGCGACCGTAGCGGACGCGCGGTTCCAGACTGTAGCGCCTAGAACCACTCGGCCACCCTGGCCAGCGGAAATCACAGATCCAGTCACATAACTGAGACGATATTCCATAAGCACGCAATTTCACTACGATCCGCTTGTGTGGTACAGTGTCAAAAGCATTCTGGAAATCCAGAAATACGGAATCGATCTGAAATCCCTTGCCAATAGCACTCAGCACTTCATGTGAATAAAGAGCTAGTTGTGTTTCACAAGAACGATGTTTTCTAAACCCATGTTGACTGTGTGTCAATAGACCGTTTTCTTCGAGGTAATTCATTATGTTCGAACACCAAATATGTTCTAAAATCCTGCTGCATATCGACGTTAACGATATGGGTCTGTAATTTAGTGGATTACTCCTACTACCTTTCCAGTCATTGGGTACGGATCATTCGTCGAGCGAACGGTTGTACATGATTGTTAAGTATGGAGCTAATGCATCAGCATACTCCGAAAGGAACCTAATTGGTATACAGTCTGGACCAGAATACTTGCTTTTATTAAGTGATTTAAATTGCATCACTACTTCGAGGATATTTACTTCTACGTTACTCATGTCGGCAGCTGTTGTCGATTCGAATTCTGGAATATTTACTCCGTCTTCTTTTGTGAAAGCATTTCGAAAGGCTGTGTGTGGTAACTCTGCTTTGGCAGCACTGTCTTCAATAGTATCTCCATTGTTATCGTGCAGAGAAGGTATTGATTGTTTCTTGCCGCTAGCATACACATACGAACAGAATCTCTTTGGATTTTCTACCAGGTTTCGAGACAAAGTTTCGTTATGGAAACTGTTATAGGCATCTCGCATTCAAGTCCGCGCTACATTTCGAGCTTCTGTAAAAGCTCGCCAATATTGGGAATTTTGCGTCTGTTTAGATTTGGCATGTTTGGTTCGTTGTTTCTGTTCTAACCCGTTTTGTGTTCCAAGGAGTATTAGCTCCGTCGTCTGATAATTTATTTGGTATATATCTCTCAATTGCTGCTGATACTATTTCTTTGAATTTAAGCCACAACTGGTCTATACTTATATTAATAATTTGGACTGAGTGTAGATTTCTCTCAGGAAGGCGTCAAGTAAATTTTTATCTGCTTTTTTTTGAATAGGTATAGTTTTCGCTTATTTTTCGAGGATTTGGGGATTACAATATTCAATCTTGCTGCGACAGCCCTGTGTTCACTAACCCCTGAATCGGTTTTGATGTTCGTTATTAAATCAGGATTATTTGTTGCTAAGAGGTGAAGAGTGTTTTCACTACCGTTTACTATTCGCGTGGGTTCATGAACTAACTGCTCGAAATAATTTTCAGAGAATGCGTTTAGCACAATTTCGGATGATATTTTATGCATACCTCAGCAATTAAACATGTATTTTCGACGACATGTTGAGGCTAAATTAAAGGCACCACCAACTATGAACGAATGGGTCGGGTACGTGTTTGAAATCAAACTTTAGTTTTCTTTGAACCTTTCAGCAACTGTATCATCTGAATTGGGAGGTCGGTAAAAGTATATAATTATTATTTTATTCCGGTTGCCAACAATGACCTCTGCCCATACTAACTTACAGGAAGTATCTACTTCAATTTCACGACAAATTAAACTACTTACCTTATTAGTCCTCCTAATTTATAACATTATTATGTTGCAAGACATCTCAAACGCTTCAGTTCTCTTCTGTTCTGGCTTTCCCGCGGTCCACAGTTCACTACCATACTATGCTATGCTCCAAACATACATTCCCAGAGATTTCATCCTCAAATGAAGACCTTTATTTGACACTAGTAGACTACTGTTACCCAGGAATGCCCTTTTTGCCAGCGCCTATCTGCTTGTTATGCCCTCGTTGCTCTGTCTGTCACTGATATTTTGCTTCCAAGATATCAATGTTCCTTAACTTCTCATACTTCGTGACCACCAACTTTAAGGTAAAGCTTATGGATATTCTAATTTCTACTACTTCTCATTATTTTCGCCTTTCGTCCGTTTACTCTAAGTCCATATTCTGTGCTCATTAGATTGTTCATTCCATTCAACAAATCCTGTAATTCTTTTTCACTTTCACTGTGGATAGGATTGTCTTCAGCGAATCTTGTCGCTGATATCATTCCACCTGAATTTTAATCCCACTCTTGAGCCTTTCCTTTATTCCCTTCATTGCCTCTTCCAGCAACTAAAGTCTTCTTAATACGACCGTTCTTGGTCTTCGAGTGTCATTGTTCCATCTTGGTTCTTGTGCATATTGTATATTACCGTCATTTCCTACATCTCATTCCTACTTTTCTCACAATTTCGAAAACCGTCTACTATTTTACATTGTCGAACGCTTTTTCTGTATAGACAATTACACTACTGGCCACTAAAATTCCTACACCAAGAAGAATCGCAGATGATAAACGGGTATTCATTGGACAAATATATTATACTAGAACTGACACGTGATTATATTTTCACACAATTTCAGTGCATAAATCCTGAGAAATCAGTACCCACAACAACCACCTCTGGCCTTAATAACGACCTTGATACGCCTGGGCATTGAGTCAAACAGAGCTTGGATGGCGTGTACATGTACAGCTGCCCATGCAGCTTCAACACGATACCACAGTTCACAAAGAGTAGTGACTGGCGTATTGTGCCGAGACAGTTGCTCGGCCACCATTGACCAGACGATTTCAGTTGGTGAGAGATCTGGAGAATGTGCTGGCCAGGGCAGCAGTCGAACATTTTCTGTATCCAGAAAGGCCTGTACAGGACCTGCAACATGTGGTCGTGGATTATCCTGCTGAAATGTAGGGTTTCGCAGGGATCGAATGAGGGGTAGAGCCACGGGTCGTAACACTTCTGAAATATAACGTCCACTGTTCAAAGTGCCGTCAATGCGAACAAGAGGTGACCGAGACGCGTAACCAATGGCACCCCATACCATCACGCCCGGTGATACGCCAGTATGGCGATGACGAATACACGCTTCCAGTGTGCGTTCACCGCGATGCGCCAAACACGGATGCGACCAAGACCTGAATTCATCCGAAAAAAATGATATTTTGCCATTCGTGCACCCAGGTTTGTCCTTGAGTACACCATCGCAGGCGCTCCTGTCTGTGATGTAGCGTCAAGGGTAACCGCAGCCACGGTCTCCGAGCTGATAAACCATGCTGCTGCAAACGTCGTCGAACTGTTCGTGCAGATGGTTGTTGTTTGCAATCGTCCCCATCTATTGACTCAGGGATCGAGACGTGGCTGCACGATTCGTTATAGCCATGCAGATAAGATGCCTGTCTCCTCGACTGCTAGTGATACCAGGCCGTTGGGATACAGCACGGCGTTCCGCATTACCCTCCTGAACCCACTGATTCCATATTCTGCTGAAATTGATTGGATCTCGATCAACGCGAGCAGCAGTGTCGCGATACGATAAACCGCAATCGCGATAGGCTACAATCCGACCTTTATCAAAGTCGGAAACGTGATGGTATGCATTTGTCCTCCTTACACGATGCATCACAACAACGTTTCACCAGGCAACGTCGGTCAACTGCTTGCTTTTTGTGTATGAGAAATCGGTTGGAAACTTTCCTCATGTCAGCACGTTGTAAGTGTCGCCACCGGCGCCAACCTTGTGTGAATGCTCTGAAAAGCTAATCATTTGCATATCACAGCATCTTCTTCCTGTCGCCTAAATCTAGCGTCTGTAGCACCTCATCTTAGTGGTGTAGCAATTTTAATGGCCAGTAGTGTACTGTGATCGTGTCTTGAGTTTTCTTCAGTCACGCTCCCATTATCAAGCGCAACGTCAGGACTGACTCTTTGGTGCCTTTACTTTGCTCAAAGCCAATCTGATCATCATGTAGCAGTTCTTCAATTTTAGTTTCCATTCTTCTGTATACAGTTCTTGTCATAAATTGAGTGCATGACAGGTTCAGCTGATTTCGCGATAATACTCGCACTTGTCTGCCCTCATTATCTTCGAAACTGTGTGGATGGTATTTGCCTATTTCTGTTGCTATGTCTCCAATCTCATAGATTATACACACCAACCTGAAAAGTCAATTGGTTGCCACTTCCGCCAATGATTTTAGAAATTCCAGTGGAATGTTATTTATCGCTTCTGCCTTACTGATTTCAAGTCTTCCAGAGCTCCTTTAAATATGGATTCTAATACTGGATCCCCTATCTGTTACATGCCGACTCTTGTTTCTTCTTCTATAACATCAGACATGTTTTCCTCCTCATAAATTCCTTCATTGTACTCTTTCCACCCGTCTGCTCTCTCTCTCTGCGTTTAGCGGGGGAATTCCAAACGCACTCTTAATGACGTCAGCCTTGCTTTTGATTTTACAGAAATTTGATTTAACTTTTCTATATGCTGAGTCAGTCGTTCCAGCGACCATTCCTTTTTCGACTTCTTCACATTTTTCTGCAGCCATTCCGCCTCAGCTTCCCCGTAATTCCTATTTATTTCGTTTCTAGAGGATTTATATTATTTTATTCCTGTCTATCCCTGAACATGTATGTACTTCTCTTTATCATCCATCAATTGAAGTGTTTTTTCTGTCACCCGGGTTTCTTCGCAGTTACCTTCCTCGTATTTATGTTTGTCTGTCCAACATCTGTGATTACTCTTTTTAGAGATGTCCACTCCCCTTCAGCTGAACTGCTGGCTGCGGTGTTCTTTGTAGTAGTAGCCATTTTTTTTAGGGAATTTCAAACACGGCATCTTATCATTTCTCAGTGCTTTGTTATCCCACTTCCTTCCAAAATGATTCTCCGGTCGATTCTCTTACATTTCATGTTACTCCTCATCATTATTAATAGCTATGTTGTACTGTAGACATTTTTTCATCCCAGTTTTCAGAGCGTGCGTAGGCCATCGTAATAGAAATTACAAGAAAAATTTGGTTGAAGGAGTAGCGTGGTTCAAAATGGCTCAGAGCACTATGGGACTTAACTTCTGAGGTCATCAGTCCCCTAGAATTTAGAACTACTTAAACGTAACTAACCTAAGGACATCACACACATCCATGCCCGAGGCAGGATTAGAAACTGCGACCGTAGCGGTCACGCGGTTCCAGACTGATGCGCCTAGAACCGCACGGCCACACTGGCCGGCCAGGAGTAGCATGTGTGAACGCTCATTAACCTTAGTGGAAGTATCGTCACTCTTGTGACGTACTCTCTCGCAGAAGTACGTGCTTCTCAGTTTTAACATAGCCATTAAGCTTGCGTGTAAAAATTTCTACTAAGGTCCTGCCTTTGGCTTATGTTAAAATAATAAAAAACGCGTGTTAGCATTCATGTGAAGATGGTTCAAACCTTTTCCTTGTTGTAGGATTTGCCGTTTTAATTCGAAGTAAAAGCTTCTCCTTGCTTGTTAAACTGAAGTTTCAAAGGCTCTATAGTTATGGTACTATGATCACAAGAGTCCAGTGTGCAAACTACCGTTTCGGTGATGTCTTTGTTGTTCTGGTAAATGCTGTGAAGTGACCAGGAATTTCTGAAAAAGTAATTTGATCCATAAACGTCTCTGATAATTCAGAATTTAAAGTCTAAAACGCCGAACGAGAAAAAAACTACGGCAATTGTAATATGGTTGTATGTTTTAATACATGGGAAATTCGCAAAACTGACAAACTCAAAACACAGATAACGGACGTGACATTTGTAAGGAATGTCAAAGGATACGGTATCTTAACTCATATGGCAAATTATGACATTACAGAATTAACATAAAATCAGTTCTAACCAAGATTTCAAGAAAATGGTATAGCTTTCACAATAACAAGTACGAAGTGTGATAGATGTAAAACTACCCAACCCAATAAAATATGGTCACAATGATAAATGACCAGTTGTAGTGTGGTTCTTGAAACAGGTGCAGGGTGAAAATCTAATTCTCGACAGAACAGTTTCCCTGCACGTATGTTTGTATTATATTTAATAACCAATGGGTTTCTGTACAATGGCTTCGCAGAAGCTAACAAACACTTCAGTTAGTCATTTTAGTGTGCTGCTGATGCCTTATATATTAGCAGCGGGTGACCTTTCGTTGCAAATATTATGCAGCCTTCTATTGACCTTAAAAAAGTAGGTTTAATCAGTTAGCTGAACGTCTGCCTTGCGCAACGAGAGATCTTCTGTAGCAATACATCAAAATCACTGAAACTGTTACCTTGTTGCACAATGTCACATTTAGTTGTTATCGCGTTATCTTTGGGTTGGAAGATAATGTTACCTGCATCCTGTTACTCTTAACTGATTACGGGGTTATCCTTGACAGCTTTAGCCGAATTACGTAGCAAGCATTCATTTGATTCAAAATTCATATGTGAAGTGACAACTGTAACTGATACTCAGAGTACGAAGGAGACTCTTTTTTTGTTTTGCAACACATGGCTTACAAACACAACGTGAGCTTTGTAACGATATACATGCTCTATTCCTGTGTTGAGTAATACAGGTTTTGTGCTACCTCTGAACATGTTTTCTTCCCCTTCTCCTTCATGTACCATTTACCTGTCTTATGACTATTTCACGATTTGCCTGTTGAAGAGTTATCTGGTACAGCAGACGCCCCTACTTCTTTTAACCAGTCCCGTGCATCAGATTCATAGTCTCTCTCTTTTATTTCTTGACACTTCATGAGAACAGTGAACTTCCTTTACTAAAAATACTTCACTACTTAGTACCTGTATTCGATTTTCCTGGACTGATCAAGTGCAATATTTTTCTTTTACAATGGCTGCTGAGCTCGACTTCCTTTATCGTTTTTTACAACTTTTCGCACATTGTTTTTACAGTTCTCTTGTTTAAACGTTGAAGGGAAATGCTTTCAATGTAATGATGACTACTGGCTGTAAAATACTTTTTTCAAAGTCACGACCGGTTTCGCGCCAATTGAAGATGCATCCTCAGGCAATCTGTACAAAAATTAATAGAGAACCTTTTTTTTACAAATCATTTTTAACACTGGATACTGAAAAATACTGTCGTGTAGCAATACATAAAATGTTGTCACAGAGGTTCTCTGTAAATACTTTTCAAGTATTGCTCTATGACACTATTCTTCAGTATCCCTCTATTCTCCAGATCACAGTTGAAATTTCTTTGATTTTTTTTCGATATTAATTTTGGTGCAGATCACCTGAGGATGCTTCTGCAGTTGACGCGAAACGGGTCGTGACTTTGAACAAAAGTATTTTACAGCCAGTGTGGCTAATTTCATTCAAATTGTGGAAATTTGGCTGCGATTTCCCGCAATTTAAAATAATTTACGTATTGGTTTCCCGTGATTTCCCCTTTTACAATGGTTTCCATAGCTTGAGCACCTTAATGCCGTTGATCGTTGTTATTTATCCGGTCTAAGCATCCTCCCAATTCCCCAAATATAAGTAAGTGAATGAAACGTGCATCCAGCATGTCCTCCTTTTGACAAGTCCGTTTGCAGAATGAGTTAGACTAAAAGTACATGGCCGTCATATGCCTACATCATATTTAAGTTAGAAATTAAACTACAACACAAGCTTATGCTGCTCATGAGGTTTATCTTCCATTTCTTTTGTGAAAAAGCAAAATTATTTCGGTGATTCAGTGAGACTGTTTAAAGTTTGAACATCAGCGTGTCTCCCTAAGTAGCAGGTATATCATAATTTGGGCATTGCATATGCGTCGATATTAAAGGTGAAATAGATAATGCTGTAACTGCACAAAGACTAACGAGACGTCGTTCTATTACAGATGCAGTCGCTCACGTGGACAAAATAACCAGGAAATACTGGCCTATACATCGATCTTGGCTTGGTCCCATTCCTGAAGTCCACATTAGCAAACCAGAGCATCTCGAGGTATGTAGCGATGCGAATTCCAGAGACGTGCACAAAGCAGACTGTGGTCGTAACAAAGAGCCCCATTCCTCAGGTACAGAGCTCTTTTGGTCACTATCTTCCATAGAAAAACAAAATAATGATAACCGATATATATCACTGTGTCGTCTTCAGTCCGCTTGAACATGCTTACTGTTTTTCATCCGTTTGCCTGCCTCTACAATTTGTATCTCCTACACATCCCACCGTTGCCAGATCGCCGATTCCTTAATGTTTTAGGACGTGTTCTGTGAATCGATCCCTTTTGTTTCGTAAGTTGTGCCATAACTTTCTTTTTACACAATTTGGTTCCGTACCTCATCATTAGCGGCTCTGTTCACCTGTCTAAGCTTCAGCATTCTTCTCCGGCACCACATTTCTAAAGCTTCTATTCGCTTGTTGCCTGAACGGTTTATCATACACGTTTAACTTCCGTACAAGGCTGCACTCCAAATACCTTCGGAAATGACTTCTTAACACTTAAATTTGTATTAGATGTTAAAAATTTGTCGTTTTTGAGAAATGATTTTGTGATACTGCAGGTATGTATTTTATATCCTTTATTCTTCGGCCATCTTCGGTTATTTTGGTACCCAAATAGCAAAACTCATCTGCTACTCTTTGTATCTCGTCACCAAATTTAATTCCTCAGTATCGCCTGATTTGATTCGACAACGTTCCGTTACTCTTGTTTTACTTCTGTTGACGATCGTCTTATAACCTTTCTTCAAGGTTATATCCAGTCAATTTCACTGCTCTTCCAAGTTCTTTGCTTTCTCTCACAGAATAACGTGCCTTCATCACACTTCACCGTTTTATTTCTTCATTCTAACCCAGAGTCCCTGTCCTAATTTCTCATTCATTTCCGTGACAACTTGATCACTGTACATATTCAATAACATCGGATACAAGCTACTTCCCTGTCTCATTTCTTCTCAAATATGTCAAATATGATGATGCTTAAATTTAGCTGATGTAGAATACATGGCAAAAAACCATACAAACGACGTGTTTATGTTTACAAATGTTTGAGTTGCTCAAACGAGATGTATAATTTTAGTACAGCTCATGTATCATCAATATGGAATTACCACAGGTACCAAAACCTCACAAACAATGATGTCTGACTAGGTTAATGATGACGTCTATGATCTACATTAGAAGATGGTTCCCTCACTCAGCTTTCTGTTGAATTGACGATCGAATGAGATTATGTTATGCCCAACTTAGAGATACTACCAGTTAGTCGGTAGGTTGATTGATTTGTGGAAGGGGACCAAACAGTGAGCTACCATTTGGGGCCAAAGAGTCTGCGAGAGGGAAATTTAGAGAAAAGTCGCCATGGGTAGCTCTCTTTTCCTCTGTTATGAGGAATTTTGAGGAGAGAGTTCTGGAATCAGCAGCCATTGAAACAGTTTTCATTCTGATGATACGTGGATGATATGTTCATAGTGTGGTCTCATGGAGAAGACAAATTAATGGTTTTTACATCACCTCAATTCCATTCATAATAACACCCAATGCGATGTGGAAGTAGAGAAAGAAGGTTATCTGTCCGTGGGGTATTCAGATTGCTGTAAGCTCACTCATTCCGACGTGTAACCACAGTCGTCGTTTCCTGACCACGATATAAGACTGCAGATCTTCTGGGATCAGTGAAGGACAATTTGTTTTTACGAAAGCTGGATTCTACAAAATAACTTGCAAATATGGTATAGATTACACAGGCCGGACAGTGCCACCCTGGAAGAATGCTGCACAGAACGTTAACGCAGTTGTCGTACTTTGTAACTAAATAAGTCTGCTATTGGTAAACATGGTATCTGCTCCGGACATTCAATGGAGAGTAAGAAAATGGTAATATTGGCACAGCAACATCTTTCTGGCACCCCATTAATAAAAAATCTGAGGAAATGCAAGGCTGAAAATCTGATGAACCTTGACGTGGGCTACCAGTTGGATAATGCATGGAACCTCATCACCTCCTGCTTTATTGTAATCAAAGACATCAGAGTACGCCGATGGCCGCAGCGAGCGACAACAATCAAGACAGGTAAGTTCCACAATGCCACCAGCGACCGACCTCTCTGCTGGGTAGTTTAGTCGGTCGACACCACTATCTTAGCTCGTGCACCGAACACAAAGGACGGCGGTGATGAATCGAACAAAGGCTCAAGCCTTCGTTGGTCTTCAATGGCTCACCTGAGGATGACTGGCAGGTGTTCATTCGAAGTATCGTACATTTAATAGCGACCGGTTACAAACCAGAAATTTCTTCTGACAAAAGGAGTAATACACCGAACAACTGATACTTGCACAAGGAACTACTGCTAGCTTCCATGGAATAACCGACAACTGCTGCGGATACCCGACGAACGATAGTAAAAGGAAATATAGAGAGCGGAACGTGTTAACAGGAGGGAAGCCTGTAAACGCACGCTCTGTATACATCCGACGGTTCATACAGTATGGTGTCTGTCAAAGGTTGTTTAGTGCGACATTCCGTGTGGTATGGCAATATATCTGTAAGATGTCATTTGAGTGATTAAGATCGAGGCTCTATGGCGGTCGTAGTATCACCACTGTAACCACAGTAATGGATTTGTCTGAAAGTGTCTTATCGCAATTAAAAAAGGTCGTTGAAGGTGAACCGATGGTCGTAGAGGGACCACCACACTGCGGAGAGGATCGATACGCAGCCCTGGTGGCGAAAAGTAACAGACTTCTCACTCCTTGGCAGATCACTGCAGACCATGCAATATCTACGGTACAAATGTCTCCGCCAGAAACATTTCACGGCGATTAAATCAGGCTGGACTGTATGCTCGGTAGCCTGTTAAATGTACCCCGCTTAAACACGCCATCATCGAGAGTTCGCTGATGTAGGGAGCATATAGGTTGGGTCAGCAACAGTGGTCCTAGTGATCTTCTCCGACGTATCCTGCTTCACTGTGGCAAATCATTTTTACCAACAGTTAGTGTAGAGAGTGAGGGGAAGACGTTACGTACCACAAAATGTTCACAACTTCATCGATACTAGGCATTGTAGTGTGGGCGGGCATAATGCACAATGCCCGAACACCGTTGCATATCTTTCCGTGAGGTACGTTACAGCACAGTGATATTGCAGGGAGTTTATTCAGGATCATGTCGTCTGTTTAGGGGTGCGTTAGGGGCGAATTCCTGTTTATGGACGACAATACCCGACCACACAAGACCGCACAGAAGTCTGACACACAGGAAAGTGCAGATACTGAACGTGTGGTATAGCCTGCGTACTCCCCAGACCTGAGCGCTATAGAACCAGCCTAGGACGCTCTTGGCAGACGTGTTTCTCAGCGGATACCCCTATCCGAACCACGCAAGAACTCAGTACCGCCTTGAGAGAGGAGGGGACAATATCCCTCTTGGACTACCTCAACAATTTGGTACCCAGCATGAATAATAGACGCAAAATGTGCATTACTGGCCGAGGAGCGCATACTCCTTACTGATCAGTGCGATATCGACCGTTATGTTGGGAGTTTGATGTGCATTCAATCTGAAATTTATTTATGTCTGTTATCCTGGTTTTCCATGTGGTGAAGTGTAAACCATTTCATAGAAGGTATACCACTCCACTTCTATTACATACGTCTTGTTTTTCATGTCAACCACTATTGCTTGTGATTATTCTTGTACAGAAATGTTTCTGTTCCTTAGCAGTTGTCAAGCAGTGTAATTCGTACTGTGGGTAGGATTTTAATACGAAGGAAAAAAGTGTAAGGAGAAATGGGTATGGGGGAGGGCGGGAGAGAGTGGGAAAGATGTGGAAGGAAAGAGGAAGGGTGAAGCTCTGATCAGGCGCGACAGCCGAGGACGAGTTATTGTTGGTAGTGGGAGGGGAGGGGGAATATCGGTGCGGATAGCATTGTCTGGGAGCGGAAAACGGTTTAAATTTCGTTTGGGGAGGATGTGGAGTATGTATAGGTGCGGAGTTGAGGAACTGTCTTGCTAAAGACGAGAGCGCACCATGATTTGAAATTAGAGGAGACACAACAGGGTTGTTGGGGTTGTTTTTGTGGAAAGTGTTGATTGTTCGAAGATGGTTAGTATATGTGTGGAGAGAAGGGATGGGAATTAATTGAGACGAATGTGGGAGAAGGTAACGTATATGGAAAACGAGGCAGCGTACATGTAGTTCAAGGGTTTGGAAGGACTTTTAGAGCTTATGAGTCGTGGATATCTACGAAACACTTGCATAGGACGTAAATACAAATATGGAGACAAATACCACCGCATGTCCAAACATTCAAGCGAGTATGAATGGTATCCACGACATAAGGTACAAAACCGTAAAAAAACTATAACAGTAACTCGTTTTTACGATCGTACGGGCCTTCTTGAAAATTTGTTAACTATGTAGAGATGTGTTCCTTATGACTTGAACACCGTTCATACTTTCTCGATGTTCGGTCTTGCAGCTGTATTGGTGTCTGTGTGGGTAGTTGTATTTGAGACAACTGGCTGAAGATGAGGAATGGTTATGAATAAATTAATCACGAAGTAGTTAGCAACCACACATGTAAACGACCATGTTTAGTAATGGTATGACTGATTTGGAACAATCCCGTAACAAATTATCGCCTGTAGGACTGTAACCTTATAAGTTTTGAACACCTTATTGAAAATCATTGCTGCATCAAATTAACATTTTAAGTTTTAGGTTGAAAAAAGTCCTTCAACATTTTGCTTACGTCTGTATGTATCAATCTAATATCAAATGCTACTCCACAAATAGCAGTGAGCAAAATTGCTACAGTGGCAGCCTGAACTCAGAAAACTGTCACAACTATTTCTTCTCGATATTTCAGAAGATAATGACGAGCAGTGAACTGATAACTAAAGCGGACAGCTACAGCTTCCTACACCCCTGGCTGGGAGACGGCCTTCTCACGAGCACAGGTGAGACTCCACTCAGGACAGTGCTTCTACAATAGATGCCGCCATGATATCTCAGTTACTTGAGCAAGCAGTGTAGTGGTCTCTCATATGTTATCTTTCCAGGAACGAAGTGGCATTCTCACCGCAAGATGATAACGCCAGCCTTCCACTTCAGCATCCTGGAAAACTTCGTTGAAGTATTTGCGGAAAAATCTGAGATTTTGGTAAATCTACTGAAGACAAAAGCTGACGGCCAGTCTTTTGACATGTACCCCTACATCACACGCTGTGCGCTCGATATAATATGCGGTGAGAATTATTTTGTATGTCACTCGAGATGAAACAAACAACAATGTATTATCAGTTTATTCCACAAATCCTGACAAGCTGTTTCCATGAAAATCAACGAACAGCCCACAGCCAGTCTTAAAATTCGAAAATCGGTCACGATCTACTACGAATGCTTTATACCGAACTATTTGTTCTTTTAGCTTTTTAGAGAACTGTATCACACACTCTGTCCTGATATTTCCAATAATCATTTTTGGCGTTCACTTCGCCTTTCGTTTGCTTTGTGTTAGCAGTGCTGCATTTACACATATTCACAGCAGGGAATTATTATTGGGGAGATTTTGGTACCAGCTCAGTATCATGGAATCGATATGTGGCGCGGTACATAAATTTAATAAACGGTATTTTGCATACAATCTTTTGAGACAACGTCTATGAATAGATGTCTTAATTTTAGGTATGTTTAACATTCTACTGGCACGGTTGTGGAAACTTTAATTTGTAGGTAATTCATCATCTCAGCAGCGGTTTGAAAATGCTTTAATTTTCGATAGCGTTTGTGTTCATGGAATCTCAAGTGACCCGTAATAAATCGTAACAAGGATGACGATTAAGATATGCCGCGCGGGGTGTATTGTAATCGTGAATAAAAACATCTACCGAAACCGGTAGATGTGATGTACATATACAGACAAATAAATGATTACATTTTCACAAAAACTGGATAATTTGTTGAAGAGAAAGAGCTCCATATATTCAAGTCAATAACGCATCGGTCCACGCCTGACCTTTATGCAAGCAGTTATTCCGATTGGCCATGATTCAGGCAGTTGTTCGATGTCCTTCTGAGGGACATAGTACAAAATTATGTTCAACTAGTGTGTTAGATCGTCAAAATAGCGAGCTGATTAGAGAGCACTGCCCATAATGCTGCAGATGTTCTCAGTTAGCGAAAGATTCGGCGACCTTGCTGGCCAAGATGGGGTTTGGCAAGCCCTAAGACAAGCACTAAAGTCTCTCCGCCTGTGTGTGTGTGTGGGGGGGGGGGGGGGGGGAGGGTATTTTGGTGAAATGTAAGCGCAGGATGATGGATTCCCATGGTGCGCAACGAAACGGGGCGTAGAATATTGTCAACGTATCGTTGTGCTGTGCCACCGACGACAAAAAAAGGTCCGTAGCCTCGCCAGACATGTCTTTGCTGGTCATCGGAACCCAGTTCGAAGCGGGACGCATCACTGTAGATAATGCGACTTCAGTTAATGAGATTACAAGCTGAAAATGTGTGTGGACACGCCCAGAAAGTGGTGGTCTACCAACCTGTGGTCACTCGCCATACGGCCCGACAACCAAGAGTGATGGTTTGGGGTACCACTGCATTTCATGGAAGGACCCTTTTGGTTGTCATCGGCGGCACCCTCACAGCACAATCTATGCCCAGTTTTATTGTCCTTCATTGAAAGTCATCCTGGGCTTACATTTCAGCAAAATAATTCCCGCCCGCACACCGAGTTTCTACTGCTTGTCTTCGTGCTCCCCAAACCATACCTTGGCTAGCAAGGTCGCCTGATCTCTCACAAAGTGAGAACGTTTGATCATAGCGTGTAGGCTTTGGCGGCTGGCGTCTTTATTAGTTATAGCTTCCGGACTGAGAGTCAGTAGTCGATCTGTAAAACTTCTTCTACCTGACATTTCGATGTCAACTGCGGGCAACATCTTCCGAGGTGAGTCAACGACTAGCTGCCATGCCGTGGAGGTCCCGTTTATATAGAGCGCATAGAGAGCTCCATGATACGTCACGTGGGGCCAACTGTATGTCTATCTCTGACTAATGTCATTGTTCTCGACTGAAGGTAATCGATTGTCACATCGTTGATGCAAAGTCGATTACCAAATCTTATCTAACTTTAAGCCTTCCTCTTTTATATTAAAATTATTGTGGTGTTTCTGAATCTCTATAGCTTCTGTATACATGTGTGCACAATAATGCGATGTTCTGGCTAGCAAGCTCGTCTCACTATATTTTATTTCGTGATCACCGTCTTTAAAAACATGTTCCAATAGAGCTGATTTGTCGGTGCGTCCCAGCCGAAAGTTCCTTTTGTGTTCGGTTAAGCGGGCATTGACACTTCTTTTCGTTGTTGCAATATAAACCTTCCCACAGCTACACGGAATTAGCGTGCTTGTCAGGACATCGCATTATTATGCACGCATGTATAGAGAAGCTATAGAGATTCAGAAACACCACAATAATTTTGATAGAAAAGAGGAAGGCTTGAAGTTAGATAAGATATGGCCGTCGACTTTGCACCAACGATGTGACAATCGATTACCTTCAATCGAGACTAATGACTTTAGTCAGATATCAGACTAAGAACAGCCGACCAGTTGCAAAGGATAAAGTAATCTTTACCTAGGTTTCAATAGATATAAATCTATCTTCTTCAGAAGACGGCAGTATTATAACATGAAGTGATATGTCCTTATCGTTTAGGCAAACATCCGCATAGTTACATTAATCATATAAAATATAGCCCTGAAAACAGGGTTTGTCAAACAAATAAAATAGGTACATAGAAGTTGCAGAGCGCCTAAGCGACTAACTATGCGGATGTTTGCCTAAACGATAAGGACATATCACTTCATGTTATAATACTGCCGTCTTCTGAAGAAGATAGATTTATATCTATTGAAACCTAGGTAAAGATTACTTTATCCTTTGCAACTGGTCGGCTGTTCTTAGTCTGATTTACGTGGAACCGTTGCTGTAGCGCAGCTATGTTTAAAGTACTTAGTCAGATACAGACTTATAGTCGGCCCCACGTGACGTATGGTGGTGCCCTCTATAGCTCTACATAAACGTGACCTCCAAGGCATGGCAGTCAGTCGTTGACTCACCTCGGAAGATGTTGCCTGCAGTTGGCAACGAAACGTCAGGTAGAAGAAGTTTTACATATCGATCACGGCCTCTCAGCCCGGAAGTCTTAACTAATGAACGTTAGAAGTATTACGGCTAGAGCCCTCCAGCCAGTTCGGAATTTTGACGATCTAATGCGCCAGTTGGGTAAAATTTGGCACGATATTCACCAGGAGGTATCAACACCTCTGTGAATGAATACCTTCCGAATAACTGATTGCATAAGGGTCAGAGGTGGACCAACGGGTTATCGAGTTGCTCAATTTGTGGAGCTCTTCCTCTTGAACAAATCATACAGTGTTTGTGAATTTGTGATAGCTTGTTTGTGTGCACACGTACGTTACACCTATCTCCGTCTCATTCTTCATTCGAACATTTCAATCGTGGTGAGTGGTTTTTTCTTTTCCTTCTATACAAAAGATGACATAGCAGCTCGTGCAAGTATACCGTTATAGAGAGACTATAGGGAAACAGTTTTTAGTCACAGCACGACTCTCTCAAGCGTCAGCCGTGGTGTCAACTCAACACATCAGTATAACGGTGTCCTAATATATTTTGTAGTTAAAATGTGCAGTGATTTACATATATCTTACATAACAGTGTTAACATTTGTTGGTCTTGGTGCAAAACCAATTAAGTCTGTATCACAATTTCTGTATAACTGGGCAAATAAATTTGACCTACCTGGTTTCTGCATCAAAATTCTAAATATTGAGTTCATCATATATACTGTGTTCTGAGACTGGTTTACATTTTACTCAAAAGCTATAAGTCGGTAAACAATGTAGACTTTTAATATTAAAATCAGTATGGGTGTAAGTGGTCATGTTACAAAAATTTTGCTACATAACGTACGTAGTAATGATTGTGGACACTGTCCATCATTTCTCTTAAACGTCATCTAATGCTTCCCTGTTGATCTCAGTATCAGTTACTCTAAATTAAGTCTACCGTAACTCATATTTGACTGGACTGTACTCCAAACCCTTCCATTGCCACTCGATTTTGTGTTCAGTTTACAAATCTCTTAATATCGAATGAAATGCATTATAGTACGATGTTTACAGCCTTTTCTTTCATTTTTAATAGAAACTGCTATGGGGACCTCAATAGACGCACAGCACAATACTGAATCGGATTATGTAGCCGCGGTGTACAAGTAAGTTACCTTAAATCAAGTGTTATATACAATATTGTTTTCTATAATTTAAAAATAATTTGTAATTCATATACGATATGGACAATGACAGTGCAAAAAAAAAAAAAAAAAAAAAAAAAAAAAAGACGACGAAAGAGATTGAATTTGCAAACAAATAATATTACATTACCCACCAAAAGTCCGTGTTTTGAGAATCACCGTGTGATTCGATACAATCGTCTGCAAATCGAAACACAGAATCAGAGAGGAATTAATGGACATTAATGCTGACTATATCGGCAGTTAGGCATGATAAAAAGTCAAGTGAAGAAAATTTCAGGCATGCCAGATGCTAGAGTTAGCCGATGGAATGATTTTGAATGTTTTCTGGGACGTATGGATAGGCATTGGAATAGAAAAGAGTCGGAACCGTCGTTGATTTGGTCACATCGTAAAACATAAAAAAAATGTAAGCTTCGGGAGAGAACAGCACAACGGTGGCAAACGTTCAAATGTTCAGCCAAGGCTCAAAATGAAATACGATATTGCAGTGGCTTCGTTGTTCAGAAGCAAGATGCAAAGTTCCTTAGGACATGCAATATGGTATTTATCCGCCGGGTAAAGGGACTTTCAATTAAAATGCTTCCCCTGTACAGGAACATAATGAATGTACGAGTGTAGGTCGTAGACACATAGTTGACGACATTTGGAAGTTTTTGGTGTGGCGCTGACGGCTGCTCGGGAACCCAAATAGCGAGCTGACCGCTCGCGGTAAGCGGGAAATCCGGGTTGGAATGCCGGTCCGGCACAAATTTACATCGTCATCATTCCATTATATAGACGGTAGTTGTCCCTATTCGGAACTGTGAATACATGCCATGTGCTCCAAATGAAAGTCTGCATTTCGCGCTACAGGAACTGGAATGAAGCTTTGCTTGCACTGTGCCACGTCCTCTTTCACTCACGTCTTTCAAACTCGTTTCAGGGTGGGAGGGAAGGGGGGGAGGACTGGGGCGGGGGGATGAGGGGGCAGTCATCTGATCGCTTTGATGCGCTCATTCACGACCACGACTTCCTCTCCTTTATCAGACTCTTCATTTCAGAGCACCACCTGCACCTACGTCCGGAGTTGTTTGTTGTTTACATTCCGATCTCTGCAGTTTCTACCCCCCTGCAGACCCCTCTAGTACCACGGAAATTATTCCCTGATTTCTTAACACATCTTCTATTACGTTGTTCCCTCTTCTTGTCAGTGTTTTCCGCATATTTCTTTCCTCGCTAATTCTGCGGACCTCCTCGTTTCTTTTCCATCCAGTTAAAAAAAAAATGGTTCAAATGGCTCTTAGCACTATGGGACTTAACATCTATGGTCATCAGTCCCCTAGAACTTAGAACTACTTAAACATAACTAACCTAAGGACAGCACACAACACCCAGCCATCACGAGGCAGAGAAAATCCCTGACCCCGCCGGGAATCGAGCCCGGGAACCCGGGCGTGGGAAGCGAGAACGCTACCGCACGACCACGAGATGCGGGCATCCATCCAGTTTTAAACATCCTTGTACAACACCGCACCTTGAACGCTTAGATTCTCTGTTTTACCGGTTTCCTCGCAGTCCTTGGCACACTACCACACAATGCTGTGCTCCAGACTACATCCTCGGTGCTTCCTTCCACAAATCAAGGCTAATTTTTTATACTAGCAAATTTATCTTGGCCAGGAATGCACTCTTTACCTGTCCTTCGTCTCTTACTTCAGTTGTGACACATTTCTTTTTTTCCTTCCAATGATTCAGAATCCTTTCACTTTGTCTACTTCATTGTCTCGAATTTTAATGATAAGTGTCTCACTAATCTCATTTCTGCTGCTCCACAATGTATGTTTTAAATGCTGCAGTTCTGTCCACGAGCCATGGACCTCGCTGCATTAGCATTGCTTCTGTGACACAACCATACCTGTAGTTTTACCGTAAATGCTATCGCTACGGAAGGATATGAGTAGAAAGAAATGAATTAAATGCATTCGCAGTTGCGAATACGGTTAGACTCCAGCTCCACAATAGATCAGTGACAATGAAAATTTGTGCCGGACCGAGACTCAAACCTGGATACCCCGCTTATCGATAGAGATCGCCTTAACCACCTAAGTTACCGAGGACGCCTCCAGGATCTACCCAATTACCAGCACAGCGAGAGACTTTCATTATTACGTCGCGGCCTTGTCTAGGTATAAAATTGTATTTGCAGTGTCTGCGTTATACGATTTACTTTGCTATGCAGTGGACGGCAGCCGTATGAAATGAATTAAATGTAGTCGCAATTTCGAATACGATACATGCATGTATGAAGGACATTCTATAGTATGTCGTATAAAACAGATACTGTACATGCTATTTGTGGAAATGCCAGACTCGAATATAGTTCCTGGGGAGGGCAGCAGTCTTTTCTCTACATGCAGTGGCACAAGTCTGGAATCGTTTCCTGATATGGCATTTTTACATTGGCCATCGTCCCTTAACTTTGTTGTTTTTGTGAACGGCTAAATGCAGAGGATAACTACAGCCATTGTGTTTCGCGAGGACATGAAGCTCTACTGTATGGTTTAATGATAATTATGGGAACTTAACCGGTAAACTATTCCAGAAGGAACATAGATATCAATCTGGATCACTTGATGAGGACTATTCGGTGTGATGCTGTCGTGAGAGAAATAGATCTGGCTGTGGACGATTCTAAACTTGGATCGCTATAACCGCAGAAAAGTAGTTTGAGAAAGATTCGGATAGTTGGAAGTTAGATATAGTGTGAATCTGTAAAGTGTACTGGCAAAAAGAACTAGATATTTGTTCTGGTGATTATAGTGTTGTCAACAGAAAATCAGTTCGGATAAACCAGGAGAAGATATAATAATAACTGAAAACAGGAAAAGTGATGAGTGCTAAGAAAAGCATACTCAACGCCTTGTCAGACGATATAGGCCACTCACCGCAGTACCCGTTCATATACCAACTATCTTAGCAGACGATGCGAAAATTTAAAAAGAATTGTAAGATTAGACATAATAAATTAGTCGTTTCGTTAGTGAGACGAATATTTAATCGTGATGGGGTATTGGAATTAGATAGTAGGAAGAAAGAAATTTCATAAGAGAACATGCACTTGGAGAAAAGAATGAAACGGGAAGCCGCCTAGTAGAATTCTGCTCGGATCACAATTTAATCATTCAGAATGAGACACCAGAACTTTTCCGATGAGTTAGATAATGACAATACAGAAATTTAGAAAATAGTCTTTCAACCGCAAATTATTTCCTGGGGAACATATGGATTCCGAACGTAATTGCTTGTTATTTAACTCCAGATGGAAACACAATAAATTGTGGAGATTGCTTATGGGTAGATTGAAAGAAGTAGTGGTCGGTGAACGTTTCAGAGCGAAATTGGACACGATTGACCAACATGGAAAGACGCAATAGAAGACGAAGCTGTCCGAGGTGAAATGATGAATTCAGTAAAGAATCGAACACGCCAAAAACACTTCCTAATAGGAATACTTGGACAGCTTAGGCGACACTGAGTTTAACTGAAAAAAGGAGAGAATACAAGTAGCAAATGAAGCAGATCAAATCCAATATAAAAGTCTAAAACATGAGATGGACAGGAAATGCAAGATGATGTACAAACATGTATGATTACTGAGAAGATAGATGCTGCGTGTTGAAAGATTAAAGAAGCTATTGGAGAAAAGAAAAGCTGAACAGTTCCTAATCCAAGTAGTTGGATAACATATAAGATACTGAATTTATTTGAGGAAACGAGAAAACATAAATAGCAAATGAAGCAGGTGAAATGCAATACGGACGTGTTAAACACAAGACCGACAGGATATGTGAAATGATAACACAAGTATGATTAGAGAAAATATGCGAAGCTGTAGAAACATGCATGAATATGAGGAACATAGATATTGCGTGCTGAAAGATTAAAGGGGCTATTCGAGAAAACAGAAGCAGTTGTGGAAATGACAAGCGCTCCGACGCAAAAATGGCCCTACGAACATGTGTCCCGAAATGGACGGTGTGCTTACAACGACAACAAATCATGTGGTGCAAAAACCATGGACAAAATCCTTCCCGTAGAGAAAAATCCGTTTCTGGTAATCCTTGCACTCGTTGCAGGTGATAGGGATAGTAGCGGCTGTCATTCGGGATACACATAATCAAGCTTTGGCTGACATCGTGTTGGCGGGCCACTTAGCTGGAGTTTGTACTAGGGTTCGTCTCAGTATCCTATAGAACCCGATGCTCCATATCTGGTGTACGCACAGTCCTTCGCGTCCCTGCACGTTCGTCTGTCTGAAAGGACACATGATCACACAAACGTCCAAAACGGGTTTGAAGTGTTGTGTGATGCGATTGGTGTCCGTGAAGGTACTTGTGTTGGTGTAGCCGTGCTGCCTCTCAACCATTTCCATCTGTTATACAGTACACAAACACCGCCTCGGCTTGTTACCGACATGAATACTGTATCGTTCTGCTGCTTACAGTACGTTGCGACAATAACGCAGCCTGTAACACACAAGGAACACACGACGAGTGGTCAGAGAAACTTTCAGTAGTCACCGCCATCTACTTTGACAACGATGCGTTATCGGCCACATGTTCATAAGATCTCTTTTCTTCCATTTACAGTCAGTAATCCGTCCACGCAGTTCGTAGAATTTATTCATGTTCGCCAGGTATAAATATATCGCTGACTTATTCCAGAAACAAATCGATTTCGGCTTTCCATTATGCAATCATCAGACCGCCTGTGGTAACATAGTGGCTGTGCTTACATTACCAGACAAAATACCATGTAAATGCAAACCAGTATCGGCACCAACACATGTAACACAGCTATGCAACTGTAAACAATGCGAAAGCTCAGATATTAGAGCATCTAAGATTGCCTTAAGTGTTATAACGATTTACCTGAATATATTTGTCCGGAGTGTAGTCTAGTAAATAAGAGAAATGTGAACAGTCTTTGAACTGTATTGCTATGGAAGAATGCTGAGGGTTAGATGGGTAAATCGGATAACTAACATAGAATCTGGCTGAACTATTTATGGCACTACTTGACTGAAACAAGAGATACAGTAGCATGTTAGGTCATATCCTGAGGCATTAAGGATCTGTCAGTTTGATAATGTAGAAAAGTGTGGGTGGGATGGGTAAAAATAGTAGAGGAAGATTAAAGCGTGACTACAGTAAGCACACTTAAGTGCTTATAGGTTGGCGTAGTTAGGCAGAGATGAAGAAGCTTGGCCGGGATAGACTAGCGTGCAGAGTTGTATCAAACCAGTATTGGGCCTGCAGAACACAACAACAAAAGGCTGCAGTCACCCACTGTCACTGAAACTCATTGACGTAGACAGTGGTATAGCTTGAAGTGGTCGACTCGTAGCGATCTCTCGTTCAGCACTGACTGCTGATACACCACGACACACACATTCCACGCTTGGAAGCATAAGAACTTACATACAAGTTTGCATACCATTTCCAAATTCCAATTTTATTCCAGCATGTATTTTTAATTGTCAACAGTCGGTGGATGGCATAGGTGTGCATAATTGCAGCCTTTTGTTGTTGTGGTCTGCGGGCAGAAGACTGGTTTGATACAACTCTGTACGCTAATCTATCCTGTGCAAGCTTCTTCATCTCTGCCTAACTACGCCAACCTATATGCAGTTGAATGTGCATACTGTAGTCATCCTTTTCTCTTCCTCTAGTATTGTTTTTGTTTTGTTTTATAGAGCTATACGAGGCTCAAATTTTCGAATCATGTAAAGACCTGTGCATTATTCGTAAATACGAAACATGTTAGAAGAACGTGTTTCCTTGATGAGATTTCAATGCTGAATCCCATTTTCTTCCATGTGCATGCACTTGGTATGTTTATTTTATTCTAACAAACATGTGTTACTGTGTTTCATAGACTTAGATACAGTCATACAACACACTGCTTCATGAAACGCCTTTCAATATGAAAGTTATATAGATCAATATATTTTTACAACTATGACTGAACTTTAACTCTAAATGTAGCTGGTTTTAGAAGTGTACTTTTTGTACCGCATACTACACATCTTCAAACAGTTCACATTATGTGTTAGGTTGCACAACGCCTTTTCAGTCTTTTCTCCTATATTTGCTAGAGATAAAATACAAAATATGATGAAAATTACAACAATTTTCTAGACTTTCCGCACTATACCATAATGAAGCAAATTGAATAGTATTCCCACTAACGAAGACAGCTTTAGTGAAAAGAACAAGAACTGTTTTGAATAAGGTTAATCCTATCTTTAAACAAAATTTGTGTAACTATTAGCAATTATAGCAACTACAGCTACATAAAATGATCGCTAGTCCATAGATGTGTTACGTCAGTTTCGATGTTTGTTGCAGCATTGCTGAACTTACAATCCGAAGAGTAGTTAGCCCATGGCTGCTGAATGACTTCATGTTCCGCATGTCTCCGTCAGGGAAAAAGTTCTACAAGCAGTTGGATGTTCTACATGGATTTACCAGGAAGGTAATTTTGCTTCAAAATTCGTGATCGGCATAAACATACAGTGGGCCATGAAATAGTTGCATAACCTTTGTTTTAGGATTAATTACATCTGCGGGTCTCTGCTCAGCGTGTCAAGGGTAGCACTTGGCACTGACGTGTCATATCTCATTGTTCAAAACGTTGAAATGTGTATGAAATCTTATGGGACTTAACTGCTAAGGTCATCAGTCCCTAAGCTTACACACTACTTAACCTAAATTATCCTAAGGACAAACAAACACACACACACACACATGCCCGAGGGAGGACTCGAACCTCCGCCGAAACCAGCCGCACAGTCCATGACAGCAGCGCCCAGACCGCTCGGCTAATCCCACGCAGCCATATCTCATTGTATCCACCCTTAAAACTACATTGTCGAGACAGTTAAGTTTTTTTATAATGATGCACACGAAATTTTGAATTTGCTGACGAAATTTGGAAGAATAGCTTCTTGACAGCATGGACTGCGTGCTACTAGTTTTCAACAAGATACGACGATTAATCGGCAAATTGTCCTCCTCTTAATCCACACAAATTATGAATATGTATGTATGTTTCACATCTCGTAAGCCATTAGACCTATTTCAGCCAAACTTGGTACAGATATCACTTACAGTCTGGAAATAATCGCTGTGGGGGTAAGAACGTCCCACCTATCAAATGGAAATGTTCACGACGCTACGATACCCATACTTTAGTCATCCTGTATTTGACAATGAGAGCACTTTAAGGCTTGCAACAAACTTTACACATAATATCAAGCCTTTACGAAACTTTTCATCGCCAATGACAACCACAAAATGATGAAAGGATAAAAGTTTATCGCTTACTACATTTTCGCAGTTCATTCAGTAAAACTGCTATTTGAAACATAACGTTTTTAATTTGTTACTTCTTTACGACAACATGTATGCGTGACACATATTACACAAATTACATATATCACTGAATGTACTAGAAAAATTATACCATTGTACGACACTTATCGTAGTTCAGGAGATATTCCCAACACATTTCTCAGAGAGTACCCACATCTTCCATTGAATGAACCTACAAAAACACGTCATTCTAGAAAACATAGTTCAAGAGATATGGCGTCTTATAGTGAGATGCATGAAAAACTGACGTAACATGTATGACTTTTTAATTTATTGCTTCTTTACTTCCAACTTGTTCAGAACACGTTTCGCAGACAGTAGCCACGTATAACACTGAATGTATCTGCAAAACTGCATCATTCTACAGCACATAAATCAAGAGATACAACGTCATAAACATTGAGCTACGAGAAAATGAAACAGCAGGGCTAGTCATACAGATGAAATATGTGTATAAATATGTGTGAAACATGTTAAATACGTGTGACATGTCCATACGCTGGCGAAACCGCAGATACAAAACTCATCCTATGCCACAGAAACGATTTAAAACAAATTTTGTACACATATTACTTGTAACACAGAAACAAAAGCTCATTGGGTGGAGAGGGAAGGGAGGAGGATGAGATAGGTAGCGAGGGGGAAGGAGGACAGAGGCATAAATAGGAGAAGAAGGAGGTGGAAAGAGAGAGGGGAGGAGGAGACTGACCAAGAGAGTGGGAGGAGGAATGGACAGAGATAAGGGATGGGGAAACCTGACAGAGAGAGGGAAGAGGAGGAGATGAACAGAGAAACGAAAGAGAAGGAAATGGACTGGCAGGATTGGGGGGGGGGGGGGAGGTGGGCAGTGAGGAGGAGATGAATATCAAAGGGGAAGGAAGAAACATACAGAGAAAGAGAAGAGGAGAAGATGGGCAGAGAGAGAGAGAGGAAAGGAGGAGATGGACACAAGAAGGTAATGGGCTGGAGACAGACAGAGAGTGCTGGAGAGTGACCGGGTGAAGGAGAAAGAGAGAGTGGGGGGGGGGGGAGGGGGAGGAGGACAATGACAAACAGAGGAGGAGGTGGACATGGAATTAGAGGGGGAGGGGGAGGTGGAAATGCAGAGAGATGGGAGGAGATGGCTGGAGAGTGGGCGGGGAGCAGGGTTGGAGGAGGTTGAAGAGAGTGGTGCAGGAAGATATGAACTAACAGTAGACTGGAATACATACGCCATGTACTCAATTAGTTACAAATAAAATACACTCCTGGAAATGGAAAAAAGAACACTTTGACACCGGTGTGTCAGACCCACCATACTTGCTCCGGACACTGCGAGAGGGCTGTACAAGCAATGATCACACGCACGGCACTGCGGACACACCAGGAATCGCGGTGTTGGCCGTCGAATGGCGCTAGCTGCGCAGTGTTTGTGCACCGCCGCCGTCAGTGTCAGCCAGTTTGCCGTGGCATACGGAGCTCCATCGCAGTCTTTAACACTGGTAGCATGCCGCGACAGCGTGGACGTGAACCGTATGTGCAGTTGACGGACTTTGAGCGAGGGCGTACAGTGGGCATGCGGGAGGCCGGGTGGACGTACCGCCGAATTGCTCAACACGTGGGGCGTGAGGTCTCCACAGTACATCGATGCTGTCGCCAGTGGTCGGCGGAAGGTGCACGTGCCCGTCGACCTGGGACCGGACCGCAGCGACGCACGGATGCACGCCAAGACCGTAGGATCCTACGCAGTGCCGTAGGGGACCGTACCGCCACTTCCCAGCAAATTAGGGACACTGTTGCTCCTGGGGTATCGGCGAGGACCATTCGCAACCGTCTCCATGAAGCTGGGCTACGGTCCCGCACACCGTTAGGCCGTCTTCCGCTCACGCCCCGACATCGTGCAGCCCGCCTCCAGTGGTGTCGCGACAGGCGTGAATGGAGACGTGTCGTCTTCAGCGATGAGAGTCGCTTCTGCCTTGGTGCCAATGATGGTCGTATGCGTGTTTGGCGCCGTGCAGGTGAGCGCCACAATCAGGACTGCATACGACCGAGGCACACAGGGCCAACACCCGGCATCATGGTGTGGGGAGCGATCTCCTACACTGGCCGTACACCACTGGTGATCGTCGAGGGGACACTGAATAGTGCACGGTACATCCAAACCGTCGTCGAACCCATCGTTCTACCATTCCTAGACCGGCAAGGGAACTTGCTGTTCCAACAGGACAATGCACGTCCGCATGTATCCCGTGCCACCCAATGTGCTCTAGAAGGTGTAAGTCAACTATCCTGGCCAGCAAGATCTCCGGATCTGTCCCCCATTGAGCATGTTTGGGACTGGATGAAGCGTCGTCTCACGCGGTCTGCACGTCCAGCACGAACGCTGGTCCAACTGAGGCGCCAGGTGGAAATGGCATGGCAAGCCGTTCCACAGGACTACATCCAGCATCTCTACGATCGTCTCCATGGGAGAATAGCAGCCTGCATTGCTGCGAAAGGTGGATATACACTGTACTAGTGCCGACATTGTGCATGCTCTGTTGCCTGTGTCTATGTGCCTGTGGTTCTGTCAGTGTGATCATGTGATGTATCTGACCCCAGGAATGTGTCAATAAAGTTTCCCCTTCCTGGGACAATGAATTCACAGTGTTCTTATTTCAATTTCCAGGAGTGTAATTCAGTACCTAACGCAAATTTGGGAATACTGAAGCTGCTAATGCCATGCCAACTTCTTGGATTCATGACACTATCAAAACTGCGGACATAAATTTTTCATCCGAATCTAACGTCTACAAAATACGGACCTTAACACGAATTATTGTCTCTTGAAGTCACGTTTGCTGGCGCCGAAATTCAAACTGTCACGTGTCACTTTGATCTAGGCAACGCAACATAGCAGATAAGTCTGTTACCACAGTCTATGTTGCGAACTATAAGAGAAACACAGTTTCCGCTATCGGTAAACTAAAACCTCTTGACAAACTGTTAGAGAAATTTTAAATCTCCAACTCACTTATAATTTGTCACATCGGCGCCGTCCGGTTTAATCTGCCGCATTTCTTAAGCAACTGAAACATCCATCCGGAATAAAATTCTGCAACCTGTGATCCCGATCAGTTCGTGCCAGCGTCTTCTGGTTCCTCGTTTGTGTTAATGCATATTTTCAGTGCGGGTTGAGGAAACAGCCATGTCAAGCCCGGGATAGGTTCTGGATACTCAAGTACGCGCCAGATGAACAGACGCCGGTAGCCAAGAAATCACGAAATCTGTTCTGAGTAGCTATTTCCCTTTTTGGTTATACTACGTAATCAAACGTATCCGGACACTCCCAAAAACATACGTTTTCATGTTAGGTGCGTTGTACTGGCACCTACTGCGAGGCACTCCATATCAGTGACCTCAGTAGTCATTAGACATCGTGAGAGAGGAGAATGGGGCGCTCCGCGGAGCTCACGGACTTCGAATGTGGTCAGGTGATTGGATGTCACTTGTGTCTCCGTCTGTACGCGAGATTTTCACACTCCTAAACATCCCTATGTCCACTGTTTCCGATGTGAGAGTGAAATGGAAACTTGAAGGGATACGTGCAGCACAAAAGCATACTGGCCGACCTCGTCTGTTCACTGACAGAGACCGCAGACAGTTGAAGGGGGTCGTAATGCGTAATAGGCGGACATCTATTCAGACCATCACATGGGAATTCCAAACAGCATCGGATACACTGCAAGTACTATGACAGTTAGGCAGGAGGTGAGAAAACTTGGATTTCATGGTCGAGCGGCTGTTCGTAATCCACAGATCACTCCGGTAAGTGCCGTACGACACCTCGCTTGGTGTAAGGAGCGTAAACATTGGACGACTGAACAGTGGAAAAACGTTGTGTGGAGTGATGAATCACGGTGCACAATGTTGTGATCCGATGGTAGCGTGTGTGTATGGCCAATGCCCGGTGAAAGTCATCTGCCAGAGTGTGTAGTGCCAACACTGAAATTCGAAGGCGGTGGTGTTATGATGTGCTCGTGTTTTTCATGTAGGGAGCTTGCACCCCTTGTAATTTTGTGTGACACTGTCACAGCACAGGCCTACATTGATGTTTTAAGCACATTTTTGCTTCCCGACTTGAAGAGTAATTCGGGGATGGTGACTGCATCTTTCAACACGATCGAGTACCTGTTCATAATGCACGGCCCGTAGCGGAGTGTTTGACGACAATAACATCACTCTAATGGACTGGCCTGCACAGAGTCCTGATCTGAATCTTATAGAACACCTTTGGGATGTTTTGGAACGCCAACTCCGTGCCAGGCTTCACCGACCAACATCGATACCTCTCCGCAGTGCAGCACTTCGTGAAGAATGGGCTGCCATTCCCCAAGAAAACTTCCAGCACCTAATTGAACTTATGCGTGCGAGAGCGGAAGCTGTCATCAAGGCTAAGGATGGGTCAACATCATATAGAATTCCAGCATTACCGATGGAGGGCGCCACGACCTTGTAAGTCACTTTCAGCCACGTGTCCGGATACTTTTGATCACACAGTGTATAATTCGGATTCAGAGCCACTTATCGTCGAACATCAGTAAAACCCACAACCGAAACTCCTTGAGTCCTGCAAAAGCGGTAGCCGTAAACGTTTTAGCTGGCAGCGATTTGTGGTCTTTACTTCTACTTGTTAGAGAAGACGTTGAGCCCACAACAGGAACTGTTTCTTTGTATCCTAATTAACGCAGTAAACTCACTGTCTGATAAACGCAAGACATGGTCGGGTGCCAATGTAGCCTAGTTCATGTACACAGCACTGGCAGGTACGGAAATGATTAGAGTTTAGAGTTGCCACCACACACTATTACTGTTGTTCGTGGTCGGCGTTGTTACCAGTATACTCGTATAAGGGGTGTGATTGCTCACTGAGTGGGACACAGGGATGCCGCATACTTGTGTGAGACAACGTTATCAGCATCTGATGAGTTTGGGAGGGTCTCATTGTGGGTCTCTATTTCTTCAGCTGATCGAATTATGCAGTGTCAATATTTGTGGGGGATTCAGATGTGCCCCAACGTTGTACTGCATGGAAACTTTAACGGCAAATGTTACGTCACGTCGCTAAGAACCGTCTGCATGATGTCGAGGTGCTCTGTTGGCTAGCAAGATCTCCAGATCTGTCCGCTATAAAAGTTGTGTGGGACCAGCTCCGCTGTCAACTCCGTCCCAGTGCCCCCGTATCCAGGATACCGAGGACCAGTTACAACAGTAGTGGGCCAGAAGGTACAACGGCCTTATGACACTCTTCCCAATCGAATCAGATTGGATTTATCTATCGGGCCCGCATTTCATTTATTGCCTTATTGGATATCTGTTACCTGGTAGTTTAAAACTGGTCACATATGTTACAATTGTTTTCATGAAATAACGTAACCTGTTCCATATTACATGCAAATATTGTTTTCTACAGAGAAAAACGAAGTAATAAGAACGAATTAAAACAGTTAAGTAAAATATAAGCTCTAAATTAGTTGAAGGAGCGGCGGATGTTAAGTACAAATGTTAATAAATTAGAAGAGAATGAAAGAAAGATAGGAAGGGATGGATAAGATGGTTGCCCGCCACTCGCCTCCTCGGATTCCAACGAGCCTTTGCCTTTCGATTTGTCGCTATAGTTTTACGTGTAACTGGACTGTTGTAAGTAGGCTGTTTAGGTATATTTTTATTGGTAACGCCACGTAGCGCTCTGTATTGAAATCACTGACTGTACTGTGTGCAGTCTGAGGCTGGTCGGCATTGTTGCAATATTCGCCATTGTAGTGTTGGGCAGCTGGATGTTAACAGCGCGTGGCGTTGTGCAGTTGGAGGTGAGCCGCCAGCAGTGGTGGATGTGGGGAGAGAGATGGCGGAAATTTGAGAGCCGATGACCTGGACGTGTGTCCATCAGAGACAATACATTTGTAAGACTAGATGTCATGAGCTGCTATACATATTATGACTTTTGAACACTATTAAGGTAAATACATTGATTGTTCTCCATCAAAATCTTTCATTTGCTAACTATGTCTATCAGTAGTTAGTGCCTTCCGTAGTTTGAATCTTTTATTTAGCTGGCAGTAGTGGCGCTCGCTGTATTGCAGTAGTTCGAGTAACCAAGATTTTTGTGAGGTAAGTGATTTGTGAAACGTATAGGTTAATGTTAGTCAGGGCCATTCTTTTGTAGGGATTTTTGAGAGTCAGATTGCATTGCGCTAAAAATATTGTATGTCAGTTTAGTGATGATCAGAATAGGTAAAGGGCGAAATGTCAGAGTACGTTAAGTTCTGCACAGCTGTTTGAAAATCAAATAATGTAAAAGGTTTATCAGCACAGTAATTCATTAATTTTTCTAAGGGGACGTTTCACTGTTTATGAAGGATAATTATTTACATTTATAAGTACTGTGTTGTGTTGATTAATCGTATTCTTAATTTCCCAAATTAACTGCACTTTTAAACCGAGCTTCCGGACACAGCAGCCAGTCTTCTCATATAAGTTACACCCGAGACGAGAAAGCTCTGTCAGGCCTATATTTTCGCGTATATGATCAAAGTTTTCAGGAGATTTCCGTTCAGTGCAGTGCCAATACCGGAACCAAACTTCCCTACCAGATATTTCCAAGTGGGATTTCCTGACAAGGAGGTCATAGGCTCAGGAGTGAAAGATAAAAAACCTGCTGAAAGGAGTGTGTCGATTCCTATCGTCAGTATCTTGCAAGGGAAAATTATAAGTGTAAATAAACGGTCATGTTGAAATTTGGTGGGTGTGTGGAGGGGGCAATAAATCTCTCCTGGAAACTACTTGTCAGGGCATTACACCAGCAACTTCACGCAGTTACATATCAGAGAAACATTAAGTTGCTCTCTTTATGCTCCTTAAAGTACCTCCTGTGTCATGTTAAACATGCACGTACTGAATGTGAAGCTTATTTGCCTTACGTCTTACTCATATGAATGAGTATGCTTTCTCGACTTTTTGGTACGGTGAGAGCAGCCGAAGTAATCCTGCAAAATTCGTCTTTTCTTGTAACAAAACCCGGTATTTCGCATCGATTTGGTCGTTCAGAGGATGTTAACGTTGACGATCAGCCTTATAGCCACACTTGATCTTTAGCGGATGTATAAATATCTGGTTTTTGTTTCAGGTGATTCAACAGAAGAAGCAGTCGAGGAGGGCCAGCAAAACTGACGAAAAGGTGGCGCAGTACGATGATCTGGGTGCGTGGGTTCGCTGAAGTAATCAGATTTCTTATTGCCATAGTACATGCATCGCCATTTATTGTCGTGTCTATGTTTACAGGGAGAAAGCGGCGTGTGGCGCTCCTGGACATGCTTCTTGTCGAGTCTGAGGATGGGAAGAAACTCAACGACACAGAGCTGCAGGAGGAAGTGGACACATTTATGTTCGAGGTGAGTCATATGTACTTCGCTGCACGCGATGCTGATTTCCCAGGCAATTAGTCACCAACTCCAACACACTGGATCTCATAGCCAGTAAAACTGTCAGCTTTCATTACTGAGATATGCTTATACTGTGGACCACAACTAATTTCGCCCGTGTTTTTTGGTAATGTCTCTGGCTACTTTCCTCGGAGCCGTTGAATAGCTTTTATGCAAACGCGAGCAATTTTCCTTGCCACTTTATGTATAGTAGCATAAGTCCAACAGATTACTTGCTGCGAAATTAAATTAACCTTTGCTGACAAAATTAACATGAAGTTTAATACTTTTCCACACGAAGCAATATTTTAAAGTGTGCGTACTGATTCAATGTTAAATGTATTTATCTTGGTAATGTATGGTTTCTGTTGACTGATGGCTTAGAATACTGCAAATGAGAATGTGTTATTCTATAAAGGGCAATGTTTTCAAGACAAGTTTCCAGACAAAATATTATTACGTAGAGTATTCTGCTCAATATATTACTCAAATTTAAGGAAGTCCAGTTCCTTGAGGGATCTGTCTCCCCATTATCAAACCCATTAAAATTTTTGTTTTGTTAATAAGGGAACAAAAATCAGTAGACATTACAATAGAGTAGTATTACTTAGGCTAATCCATATAGTTTACTGGCATCTTTTCTCTTAAAGAGAGTGAGTGACTCCTTTGAAAATTCTTAGGTATGGTCGAAAGCATTAACTGAATACTGATTTCGAGTTCTTTGCCTGACCTTAGGTGGGGATTACTTTGTTACAGAACATCGTTGAAGTGCTAGACGAAGGCGTCTCTACACACTGAGAAGTCGCTTTGTTCTCTAATTCGAACATTCGAAATCCGCTTGGGCTGCGTTAGCATACATTACAGTCCGCAAATGAAGATGCTAAAATATTTCTGTTCAGTTCTTCGCTTTTTGTTAAAGATGACTTGGATCATTCTGCGAGATATGCTACCTACTTTACGATGAGCTATTGGAGATGAGGTTAGTTCATTCAGTGCCGACCATGCTGATGTCGCTTTGAATTTAAAACTACTAGCTCTTCTGTAGACCATACGATCAACAACCAAAAATTTCATTTTCGTCGCGAAGAATATGTAATTATGTGATCCGAGTAGAAGCGTAGGACCTGCTTCTTCCTAATTCTGATTCTGCAGTGAACCACCGTTTTGCCTGTTATTTTCAATGTACCTACGTCGTACACTGAATAAAGGAAAATATACCTACACAAGAGATGTGAACTGTAATCGTACCCCTTTCCACCTCCATTCGCTACCCTCATCTTACTTCAAGCAGTTTTGTTTGTCTACAGGAAATGAGAAATTCAGTGAGCAGGCTTCTTTTCGTATAGTGATGAACATCCCTCAAATCTGTAAGTGTGATGTCATAGTGTCTGTGCCACGAAACTCGTCGTAAAGACTTACAAACCACGTGACTATCACTACCGCTTACTGAAACTAATGTGCTCCCCCCCGATATTCTTTGAAATTGGAAAATGCACAAGCCACTTAATCAAGTGCGTTCCATTCTTCCAAGCTCTCGCATTAAGAGCAATGTCTGTTGTAGGGTCACGACACGACCACAGTTGGCATGTCGTGGGTCCTCATCCTGTTGGGGCATCATCCAGGCATACAGGTGAGTCCTTCTATAGAGAACTTTACAGCAGAGAGAAGCGACTTTGGACGTTAATAAAGCATGTTCCTTTGTTTGCAGGAGAGAGTTTACTCCGAACAGAAGGACATATTCCAAGATGACCCTGAGAGATCACCAACAATGCAGGATCTGCATAACATGAAGTATCTCGAAATGGTCATCAAGGAATCCTTGAGACTGTATCCCAGTGTGCCATTCATCGCTCGTAGGGCCACGCAAGATATACAGATAGGTATGTTCTTCGGACGACTTATGAGAGATATTTTATAAGCAGTTAATTTTCGAATAAAACGTAATTTAATAATAATGAATAAAAATGTAATAACGATAATAATTTTAATACCATGAAGCGCCAAAGAAACTGGTGTAGGCAAGAGTATTCATATACAGAGATACGTGAACAGGCAGAATACGGCGCTGCGGTCGGCAACGCCTATTTAAGACAACAAGTGTCTGGCGCAGTTGTTGGATCGGTTACTGCTGCTATATGGCAGGTTATCAGGATTTAGGTAAGTTTGAACTTGGTGCTATAGTCGGCGAACGAGTGTACCGTGAATAACAGGTATCCGGTAAATCATCACATCTCCGACATCGCTGCGGTCGGAAAAAGATCCTGCAAGAACGGGACCAACGACGACTGACGAGAATCATTCAACTTGACAGAATTGCAACCATTCCGCAAATTGCTGCAAATTTCAATACTGGGGCGTCAACTAGTGTCAGCGTGCGAGCCATTTAACGAAACATCATCGATATGGGCTTTCGGAGCCGAAGGCCCACTCGTGTACCCTTGATGAATGCACGACATAAAACTTTACGCCTCCCCTAGGCCCATCAACACCGAGAGTGGACTGTTGCTGACTGAAAACATGTTGCCTGGTCAGACGAGTCTTGTTTCAAACTGTGTCGAGCAGATGAACGTGTACGGGTATGGAGACAACCTCATGAATCCATGTACCCTGCAAGTCAGCATGGGACTGTTCAAACTGGTGGACACACTATAATGGTATTGGGCTTGGGCAGTTGGACTGATATGGGACCCATGATACGTCTAGATACAAGTCTGACAGGCGACACGTACGCAAACATCCCGTCTGATCACCTGTGTCCATTCATGTCCATTGTGCATTCCGACAGACTTGGACAATTCCAGCTGGACTATGAGACACCTCACTAGCCCAGAATTGCTAGAGAGTGGCTCCAGGAACACTCTTCTAAGTGTAAACATTTCCGCTGGCCACCAAACTCCCCCAGACATGAACACTGTCCAGCATATCTGGGATGCCTTGCAACGTGGTGTTCAGAAGAGATCTCCACTTCCTCGAATTCTTACGGATTTGTGGACAGCCTTGCAAGATTCATGGTGGCAGTTCCCTCCAGGATTACTTCAGACATTAGTGGAGTTCATGCCACGTCGTGTTGCGCCACTTCTGCATGTTCGCCGGTGCCCTACACTATATTAGGCACGTGTACCACTTTCTTTGGTTCTTCAGTGTAAAATAGAATTAACTGCATCAGTTTAATTTGCTTAGGGTTTGTGTCAGTGAAATACTAACCGGTGTACGTATTTCATTGTAGATTATTGAGCAACTGCTATACAGCCTGAGTAATATAAGTTGCGCCCTGTCATTTCAATTAGTGTCCTATGAGCCTTCTGGTGTTACCTAAAGTTAGTATTCAAGAACGACTGAGACTTGGGAGCGCATTTATTATTGTATTATTCTCTATTAAACAACAATCACTTCGGAAATGACGGATGAACTGGAAATCTGCGTACTTTATCTGACACCGATTTAATGAACGTGCATTTCTTGCAGTTTTCCCCGGTGCATTGAATTGTCCGTCATCTTTCGTGGTTGTAGTCGCGATAGTTTTATTCCCTCTCTCGATATTTCCGCTAATAATCTTACAGCCACTTTCAAGTGAGTCACTGGCAGAACTAAAACCACTTGACACAATGTTGCGGAGTAAACGCGCCTTAGTTCGCGATAACACAGCTGGAAACAAGGGATTCAGTCACAGATAAAACTTTATCTGTCCAAAGGTAAAATCAAACAAGTGCAGAGTCAGCAAATACAGAGTGCTTAAGAAATATGTAGTTGATGACGTAGGTGGTTGGATGTGTTGGACCGCCAAGCCCCTGCACGCGTGAAATGCGTGGTTTCTATGATTTTTTGAGCTAGAAATCCTCCTCTGGGTTGAGCAGTTTGTCTGATATTGTACTTCCACAGCTAGCTTGACCAGTTAATCCCAGTAGAACGAGACACTTGTTGCGGATAGCGTTATATATATAGCTTGAAGGGGGAAACCAGATGGCGCTATGGTTGACCCGCTAGATGGCGCTGCCATAGGTCAAACGGATATCAACTGCGTTTTTTTAAATACGAACCCCCATTTTTATCACATATTCTTGTAGTAAGTAGAGAAATATGAATGTTTTAGTTGGACCACTTTTTTCGCTTTGTGATTGATGGCGCTGTAGTGGTCACAAACATTTGGCTCACAATTTTAGACCAACAGTTGCTAACAGGTAGGTTTTTTAAATTAAAATACAGAACGTTTGAACATTTTATTTCGGTTATTCCAATGTGATACACATACCTTTGTAAACTTATCATTTCTGAGAACGCATGCTGTTACAGCGTGATTACCTGTAAATACCACATTAATGCAATAAATGCTCAAAATGATGTCAGTCAACCTCAATGCATATGGCAATACGTGTAACGACATTCCTCTCAACAGCGAATAGTTAGCCTTCCGTAATGCTCGCATATGCATTGACAATGCGCTGACGCATGTTGTCAGACGTTGTGGTGGATCACGATAGCAAATATCCTTCAACTTTCCCTACAGAAAGAAATCCGGGGACGTCAGATTCGGTGAACGTGCGGGCCATGGTATGGTTATTCGACGACCAATCTACCTATCATGAAATATGCTATTCAATACCGCTTCAACCGAACGCGAGCTATGTGCCGGATATCCATCATGTTGGAAGTACATCGCCATTCCGTAATGCAGTGAAACATCTTGTAGTAACATCGGTAGAACATTATGTAGGGAATCAGCGAACATAGCACCATTTAGATTGCCATCGATAAAACGAGGGACAGTTATCCTTCCTTCCATAATGCCACACCATAAATTAACACGCCAGGGTCGCTGATATTCCACTTGTCGTAGCCATCGTGGATTTTCCGTTGCCCAATAGAGCATATTATGCCGGTTTACGTTACCGCTGTTTGTGAATGACGCTTCGTCGCTAAATGGAACGGGTGCAAAAATCTGTCACCGTCCCGTAATTTCTCTTGTGCCTAGTGGCAGAACTGTACACGACGTTCAAAGTCGTTGCCATGCAATTCCTGGTGCATAGAAATTTGGTACGGGTGCAATCGACGTTGATGTAGTATTCTCAACACCAACGTTTTCGAGATTCCCGATTCTCGCTCAGTTTGTATGCTAGTGATGCGCGGATTAGCCGCGACAGCGGCTAAACACCTACTTGCACATCATTTGTTGCAGGTCGAGGTTGACGTTTAACATGTGGCTGAACACTTCCTGTTTCCTTAAATAGCGTAACTATCAGGCAAACGGTCCGGACCCTTGGATGATGTCGTCCATGATACCGAGCAGCATACATAGCAAAAGCCCGGTGGGCATTTTGATCACAATAGCCATCCATAACCACGATATCGACCTTTTCCGTCGATTTTAACACGGGTAATGTATCACGAAGCAAATACCGTCCGGACTGGCGGAATGTTACGTGATGCCACGTACTTATATGTTTGTGACCATTACAGCGCCATCTATCACCAAGCGAAAAAAGTGGTCCAACTAAAACATTCATACATCTTTACGTACTACAGGAATATGTAATAAAAATTGGGGGTCTATTTAAAAAAACGCAGTTGATATCCGTTTGACATATGGCAGCGCCATCTAGCGGTGATCACGTTTCTCGTTCCGTAGACATCTGCGCCATTAGAGACACCAGAGTGTCACATCTGGTCTACAGCCAACTGAGTATTACGCCTATAGTCCTTGAAGAATTGTGTATATAGTTCTAATCATACAATTACACAATCTGGTGAGAGGTACTCCTCCCCTAAAAACTGTATTAACTGTGTTATAATTCCCAAAGATGAAATTTTCTGCCGCCACCGTAATTCTAACCCTCCCTCTCTATGTCGACAGCTGCGATGCAGTAGGTGACAATGTTGTCTAATAACCTTATGTTGCAATTGAAATGCAATTATACTTCTCATGTCCTTCAACGTACAAGTGAACGTATACTGACGAAAATGTAGACCACTATCTATGAGGATAATTCTATCATATAGACGAACTACATTCCCTCGCTCCCCCCCCCCCCCCCCCCCCCCGAGAACTATTATTTACGGTTGTTGTTTTCGCTTGAAAATGAGTACTTGGGCCCTTGACAACCTCATTTTCATAAAAATAGGTGGAAATGCAAGCGCTGAACTTTCACTCGGAAACCAGTGGACCAATAATATTACTGTAATTGTTTCTTTACTTTCAACATTTCAGTTACTTTAATTTGTTCTGCTATTTGCATTTTTCATAGTCAAATCTTATTAATATTTTGCCAAATCAACTTACGATGCCTTGTAGTAGATGTCATATCCTATTTAAGGTCGTTACACTGCGACTGTTGCGTTGAATGTGTAGATAGAAATGAGTGATGGGTGGTAGATCAAAAAAATTATTTGTATAGCGAGACACTAACTCCTTAGGGAGACACTGACTGCTTACCTTTGTTTACTTTGCAATGATACATGGTTTCAATGTATCGACAGCCGTTTATTTCTTTCATGTTAGTAGTACCTGAGTAAATTGAACTATCTGTTAGCTGCTTTATAATGAGTCAGATCTGAAACAGTCCGCTCCATCCTTTGGAGCAGACAATAAAAAGTACAAAATATGAATCGGCCCGAGCACAGAGCAAGCTGCAATCGATCGCGTTGCCCGCGACTGTCGGCGGCGTTGGGTACACGGACCATGTCTACAAATCGTCTGCTGTACGTTGTGTACACACTGCAAATAGACTTGTACATTTTCACAATTAAATTGAAAATATTTCTCATCTCGCACTATGATCACAGCTTTAGGGAGATTTCTGTTCACTGTAATGATGGAACCAGAAATCCCCTTCCGGACATCTGCAAGTGGGACGTAACTCACAAGGCGCTGATAGATTCAGGAGTAAAAGATAAAAAATCTTCTGAAAGGATCCTGTCGTTTCCTATGGTCAGTATCTCACAACGGAAAATTCCGAAATGTAAATAAACGATCATGTTAGAACTTGGCAGGTGTGTAGAGGGGCAAAATAATGCAATACGAATTGTTTTGTTTGTGTCTAATTTCGCTTTTAAGGGGTAAAACACAACCCAAAAGGTAATTTGGTATACTAGGTTTATGGGGAAAATCTTCAAAAAAAATGGCTCTGAGCACTATGGGACTCAACTGCTGTGGTCATAAGTCCCCTAGAACTTAGAACTACTTAAACCTAACTAACCTAAGGACAGCACACAACACCCAGCCATCACGAGGCAGAGAAAATCCCTGACCCCGCCGGGAATCGAACCCGGGAACCCGGGCGTGGGAAGCGAGAACGCTACCGCACGACCACGAGATGCGAGCGGGAAAATCTTCTGCACTATAATATATAGAAAATGTTTTTTCATATAAAATCTCATATGCCGTTAACTCTCATGAAAACCGTATAATCAACTTTTTTAATTTGAAATTTTACAAAATACCCCACCGACATTAATTAATTTTGAAAAATGGGTACTTCTGTTACAACAAATTAAATAAGCTTTCAAGCCACATACATCGATGTGCAACAATGCTGGTTTCAGAACTACCATATCTGGAAAGTAAGCTGTGCAGAAGTTCTATCGGAATATTTTCAACATATCTGATTAAAATGTCTAATCATTCATTATAAGTCTTCTTATTTATTATACTTATATTTGGTTTATATTTTAAATAATTTTACATTCATGGTTTTCGTTTTGTTCTTTAGTTTACCGTCTCATGTATGCGTATTTTGTTTCTTGAAATTATGATATAAAACCATTACAGTATTAACAAACTGTATATAAAGCTTTAAAACACGACATTTTTTACACCATGGTCATAAAATGAAAGAAATTTCTTTCCATAATATACGACGGAGAACACAATATAAAACAAAATTCAGCAGAATTTGAAATTGTCACAGGTGATCCTCCAAATATCCTGATTTGTATCAGGCTTATTTCAGTACACTGGTAAGCCTTGGTGAAGTGAATTGATTATGTTCTACTGGTTGTAGCTTGATAATATTGTTTGTCAAGTGGAGATTGACATCATACTCTTACAAGAGAACTAGGTCAGAAAATTCTGTTACGAAGGTCTTCTAACATCGAAAGCCGTGTAGGACCCACGGCTTTAAGTGTGCACTTGAGCCTTTGGGATCACACAAATTAACAAGTTCCATATCGTCGGACACCATTCTCAAAACGTTTCTTTCGCACCGACCACCCGCCATTTCATAGTTTTCTCAGTTTTAGTTGGACCGAGAATTCGAGAATTCTTATTGAAACCCCACATATCTTTGTGACAGCAGCTGGTAAACCAACGCCTGACCAGGTCTAAAGACCTTGGAAAGATGGTTTCTTCCCCAGTGAAGGAGAACAATCTGTATTGTTGTTCGACTGTTGGGGTGGTCTGTGTGAAAGAACAATTTAGAGCAGCGCACCTGAGACGAAGGAACTTGTCGATCTGTTGACCGCAAAGGGGACGACGGCGCGGCTACGGAAGTGAGACGAATGCGGCTTTCGATGTTGGAAGATCTCTGTGAGTAGATTTTCCGATGCAGTTCAGTGGAATGATTATGATGTCAGTCTCCCCTTGAGAAACAATATATTGAAGCTAGTACATAATCAATTTTCGACGCCATACATTACCAAGGTACTGAAATATACCCGATACAAACTGGGATGTTTAGAGAATCACCCTCAACAATTTGAAATCCTGCAGAGTTTTGTTTTATATTTTGTTCTCCGTCGTCTACAGTATGGAAGGAAATTTCGTCTATTCAATTTGGTGTAAAAATGGTTATGTTTTAAGGATTTCTTTACATTATTGTAACGATTTTGCAACATAATAATGAGTTACTTATTATTTTCTTTAACAAAATACACGTAAGTGAAACAGTACAGTACTGTACAAAAGAAGAAGAACATAAATGTAAAACGCAAAGTAAGAATTTAAAACTTAAAAGAAATATATGTAAAATGAATAAGTTGAATAATATTGACTCCTTAGATATTTTCTTATCTCCGAGAGCACATTGTGTACAGCTATACTTCAAAAGCGATGTTTCAGAAATCAGCGGTATTACACATCTGTGTACTCGCCTTGAAAGCTTCCTTAATCTGCGTTGTAACATCAGTTTTCATTTTTCAAAATTAACGACTCTCGGGGATTTCGCAAAATTCCAAGTTGATAATGCAATTTTCAAAAACGGTAACTGCACTTGAACAACTATATCAAAAACATTTTATCTATATTACTGTTTCGAAGATATTTCCTCTAAACCTAACATGCTAATTTATCTTTCGAGGTGTGTGAAACTGCGCACAAACAAAAAAAGTGTACTAGATTATTTTCCCCCCTCTACACACCCTCCAAGTTTCGTCAATGTCATTTATTTGTTCTCTCCTTAGTCTGTAACATTCAAACAAGGCTGTCTGCAGACAATTACAATTATCTTTATTTTTTTTCCAAGAATCATCATCATTCGCAAATAGGCTCTATTAATTATTTAATTTTTGTAATTGTCTTTAATGTACGAGGCTCCAAGGTACCGAAGTTGTGTAACGTGTTGGATTGTGTGTAAATAAGAGAAATACATCCAGCAAATAATTGAGGACGTAAGGTGAAAGAGCTACTCTGAGATGAAGAGGTTGGCACAGGAGAGGAATTCTTGGCGGGCCGCATCAAACAGGTCGGAAACTGATGTATCAAAGGAAAAAGGAAAGAAAGAAAGAGAAACAAACCAAGAGTGAATGCAAGCTTTGTTCTGTCAGGGACTTGGTATCTGAGGGTTTTTTTCCTGGCAGCGAGGAAGAACATCGATTGGTTAACGCATTGAACTCGCGTACAGGAGGACAGCAGTCGGACCTCAGGTCATCCAAATTTAGGGATTACCTGGTTTTCCTAAGTCGCTCAAAATACATCAAACGGATAAGGCAGTCTCTATTCTCCAATCCGAATTTGCGTTCTGCCTCCAGTGACCTCGTTGTCGACAGTAATCTAAAACCTAGTGTTTCGTTCTCGTTTCCCACTCGATCCACTCTTTTAGGGCATTGCTTGAGAACACCAGGAACTGGGCTGTGTACATCTGGCAGAGCAGTTAAAACCACAGTCCAAACAGAGACAGAAATCTATATTGACGAGGTCGATTTATTACCACGGACTCCCCTCTGGGCGCAGTCTAAGCCTACGTCTTACTCTTGTTGTCAGCCGGCTACAACATCCCGGAGGGGACCACACTGACGCTGCACATCTACCACGCCCACCGTGACCCCGACCACTGGCCGGATCCGGAGCGCTTCGACCCGGACAACTTCCTGCCGGAGAGGGTGCAGGGCAGGCACCCCTTCGCCTACGTGCCTTTCAGCGGAGGACCGCGCAACTGCATTGGTAAGGCTTCTCCTGAAAGTTGTTACTCAACGCCTACCTGCAAATGTAGAAGTGTTTGCGGAAATCTGAGCACGCTCACAATGTAACCGTATACGAGATCTGTCTAAAAATTATCCGACCTTTGATTTTCCCGCGCAAAATAGAGACGATAGCGCGGCGCCACTGTACACGGTAAAGGAAGAGACTTTTATGCGCATGCCTGAAGTTTGTCCCCGCCTTCCAGGGCGTCAGCCGCCGCCTATCGGTCGCTGAGTGAGGTGCTATACAACGTGTTTGTCGAATTACCGATTCTCTCAAGATGACTGAACGTGTTGAGCAACGATACTGCATCAAATTTTCTCAAGAGCGTGATGATTCTCAAAGCGAAACAATTCGTAAGATCCGCTAGATGTTTGGAGAAGATGCAATGGGTGTAAGATAGATTATATAATGGTAGGACAGACATTTAGGAACCAGGTTTTAAGTTGTAAGACAGTTCCAGGGGCAGATGTGGACTCTAACCACAACCTATCGGTTGTGAACTGTAGAATTGAAGAAACTGCAAAAAGTTGGGCATTTAAGCAGATAAAATCTGGATAAACTGAAAGAACCAGAGGTGGTACAGAGTTTTCACAGAGAACATTAATGAACGATTGACAAATGCAGGGGAAAGAAATAAAGTAGAATGGGTAGCTTTGTGAAATGAAATAATGAAGGCAGTAGAGGATCAAGTAGGTAAAAAGACAAGGGCTGGTAGAAATCCTTAGGTAACAGAAGAAATATTGAATTTAATTGATGAAACGAAAACATATAAAAATGCAGTAAATGAACTGGGCAAGAAAGAATACAAAAATCTCAAAAATTAGATCGACAGGAAGTGCAAAATGGCTAAGCAGGAATGGCTAGAGGACAAATGTAAGGTTGTAGAGCCATATATCCCTAGGGGTAAGATAGATGCTGCGTATAGGAAAATTAAAGAGACGTTTGGAGAAAAGAGAACCACTTGTATGAATATCAAGAGCTCAGATGGAAAACCAGTTCTAAGCAAAGAAGGGAAAGCAGAAAGGTCGAAGGAATATCTAGAGTGTCTATACAAGGGTGATGTGCTTGAGGGCAATATTACGGAAATTGAAGAGGACATAGATCAAGATGAAATGAGGGAAATGATACTGCTTGAAGAGTTTGCAAGAGCACTGAAAGTCCTAAGTCGGAACAATGCCCCGGGAGTAGACAACATTCCATTAGAACTACTCATAGCCTTGAGAGAGCCGGCCTGACAGAACTCTACCACCTGGTGAGCAAGATGTATGAGACAGGCGAAATACCCTCAGACTTCGAAAAGAATATAATAAATTCAATCCCAAACGAAGAAACTGTTGACAGGTATGAAAATTACCGAACTATCAGTTTAATAAGTCACGGCTGCAAAATCCTAACACGAATTCTTTACAGACGAATGGAAAAACTGGTAGAACCTGACCTCGGAGGAGATCAGTTCGGTTTCCGTAGAAATGGTGGAACACCTGAGGCAATACTGACCCTTCCATTCATCTTAAAAGGTAGATTAAGGAAAAGCAAACCTACATGCCTAGCATTTGTTGACTTAGAGAAAGCTTTTGACAATGTTGACTGGAATATTCTCTTTCAAATTCTGAAAGGGGCAGGGGTCAAATATAGGAAGCGAAAGGCTATTTACAATTTGAAAGGAGGATATTAGATGAACATCAAAAAAAGTTAAACGAGGATAATGTAATGTAGTGGAATTTAATCAGGTGATGCAGAGACACTTAAAGTAGTAGATGTGTTTTGCTATTTAGGGAGCAAAATAACTTGTGGTCGAAGTAGAGAGGATATAAAATGTAGACTGGCAATGGCAAGGAAAGCTTTTCTGAAGGAGAAACACTTGTTAACATCGAGTATAGATTTAAGTGTCAGGAGGCCTTTTCTGGAAGTATTTGTATGGAGCGTAACCATGTATGGAAGTGAAACGTGGACGACAAATAGTTTAGACAAGAAGAGAATAGAAGGTTTCGAAATGTGGTGCTACAGAAGAATGATGAAAATAGATGGGTAGATCACGTAACCAATGAAGAGGTACTGAATAGATTCGGGAGAAGAGGAATTTGCGGCACAGCTTGACTAGAAGAAGGGATCGGTTGGTAGGCCACGTTTTGAGGCATCAAGGTATCAATTTAGTACTGAAGAGAAGCGCGGAGGGTAAAAATCGTAGCGGGAGACCAAGGCATGATTACACTAAACAGATTCAGGGAGATTCAGGTTGCAGTAGTTACTTGGAAATGAAGAAGCTTGCACAGAATAGGGTAGCATGGAGAGCTGCATCAAACTAGTCCCCGGAGTGAAGTCCACAACAACAAGAAAATGATCACTGAACGCGAGAGACAAGGTTCTCAGTTCGCGTATCAGTGTGGCATCGAGTTTCAATCTGTTAGGAAGTTTCATGCCATTTCCTAACTGTATTCTTTGTTCGCATTTGGATGATAAGATTTAAATCGAACTACCCGCGATAGTTTCTGATTTCTAGTCAGTTATATAGTTGTAAGAGATCAGATGTACGAAGGATAGGGATTCGCCACACTTGTGTGACTACCATTTATTTATCGAGCTACAGAAGCTGTTAGTCTTAAGGCTTTTCCTTTCATAAATAAAAGTTCGCTTTCGAAATTTATGGAGATCTACAAAACCCTGTATTTTCCAAACCCCTGGTTAAGTTGAATGTCTCTGATTCGTTTCCCACACATTAATTTCGTTGTATATCTAAACATTGAAATGCAAAAGACGAATATATTTCCTGATATTATGCTGCATTTTAACTACAAGATTCGCGAAAGGCGCGTGAAGTCTTTAATCTGTCAAGAAAGATACTGTGATTATAATTTTCTCTCATCATCTTTTTTTTTTTTTTTTTGATTTCCATCGACATTTTAAACAAACGTGTACATACAAAGCCTTGATGTAGTCATCATCATCATATTGAAAAGTTTCCGGCCTCAGAGTGAGTCTGTTTGGAACATAAGCTTCGCCATCGAGTCCTGTTATTCCACCGTCTTCCTGTGTTCACTCTGGTGCAGCCTCGCCTCTTTTTTCAACGTACTCCTCACACCTTTCAATCATCTGACCTTTGTTCTTCCTTTTGGTCGTTTCCTTCTCATCTCCATTTTATGTACCTTCTTGGGAATCCTCTTATTATCGATCTCTTTTAAGTGCCCATACCACCTTAGCCTTGATATTTCTGTCCTTCTCTGTAAGGGTTCCTTTTTCACTATTTCCTCACCTTTTCATTCCTCAACTTATCTCTTCTTGTTACTCCTAACATACTTCTGACGAACATTTTTCCGTATGGCTTGATCTAAAATGCTTTCTTATTGTTTCTACAGGTCAGAAATTTGCCATCCTCGAAGAGAAGACGGTTCTGTCGTACATCTTACGCAACTACCGCGTGGAGACGGTGGAGAAGCTTGAGGACCTGAAGCTGATAGGCGAGCTGGTGTTGCGGCCCTTCAAGGGCGTCTTCCTCAGGCTCACTCCGCGATAGACGTTGGCAGCCGGGGCTAAGAAGCGGCTATAGCACAGCTCGTACGAGGCACCAGAGATGTAGTTCTGTAAACAACACACCTTTCAGCTAACAACAAGACACGACAGATTTGTTTCGTTTGGACATAAATTAATAATTCTTCTACGTGTACATCAGTCACAGTGCGTTTCATGGAACACTTCAGCTTCCAAGCGATTCGTCAGTGTTTGGTATATCACACACGGGGTTCACAAGACTGGGAACGAACAAATGTTGTGTTTTGTTACACAGACTGACAAGGTAAGAACTACTTCACCACAGCTTAAAGTGCCTAACACGGAGTATTGGGCTAAAAAGGGAACTTCCTCTGCGAAATCTCCACTCCCGACGCTTCACAACCGCAAACGAAAAAGTGCAGTGAAGGGCTGCAGATCAAATCTACGATTAAAAACTTCAGCAATGGATTATAATGTATGACTAGTTTTGTATAAACGATAACATTTCACAAATAAGCGAAATATGTCATCATGAATATCGTAAGTACTTTTAAGCTGTACATGGTGTTTTATGTTAAATAAAAACAAGGTTTCCAGTATCAACTTAAAATCATGATACACTTCTAGAAATTGCAAAGCGTTCATGGGTGCTGTGTTTTGTGGCGAGGTCAACAGTCGAAATTCCGAAAGAGTACTTGCAGAAAGAGTGCGGCTAGAGGCTACGTATTACCCTCCCCCCCCCCCCCCCCCCCATCTCCACGCGCTTTAAGACACATATGTAAGGGAGTTCATTCTCATGACGTAAAAATGTTCGGAAATTATGTACATATCACACCTCTCGTAGCTTATAAAATGTATTCAGTGACATATAAATGCAAATTAAATCGGGTGATGCTGAGGGAATTAGATTAGGAAATGAGACACTTAAAGTAGTAAAGGAGTTTTGCTACTTGGGGAGCAAAATAACTGATGATGGTCGAAGTAGAGAGGATATAAAATGTAGACTGGCAATGGCAAGGAAAGCGCTTGTGAAGAAGAGAAATTTGTTAACATCGAGTATTGATTTAAGTGTCAAGATGTCGTTTCTGAAAGTATTTGTATGGAGTGTAGCCATGAATGGAACTGAAACATGGACGATAACTACTTTAGACAAGAAGAGAATAGAAGCTTTCGAAATGTGGTGCTACAGAAGAATGCTGATTAAATGGGTGGATCACATAACTAATGAGGAGGTATTGAACAGAATTGGGGAGAAGAGGAGTTTGTTTCATAACTTGACTAGAAGAAGGGATCGGTTGGTAGGACATGTTCTGAGGCATCAAGGGATCGCCAATTTGGTACTGGAGGGCAGCGTGGAGGGTAAAAATCGTAGAGGGAGACCAAGAGATGAATACACTAAGCAGATTCAGAAGGATGTAGGCTGCAGTAGGTACTGGGAGATGAAAAAGCTTACACAGGATAGAGTAACATGGAGTGCTGCATCAAACCAGTCTCAGGACTGAAGACCACAACAACAACAACAAATGCAAATGCGTAAAACATAAGTGTAATACGTTTTAATACGCACATGGAAAGTTCATCCTTTCAACCAAGTTCATCCTTTCAACCAAACACCAGACTAACTGATCGTGGCACAGAAAGAGTTCCAGTCGGGACTAGTTCACATATTAATGCTACATTACGGACGTATGGACACAAAACGGTCAGTCTATACTGCGACATGTAGTCCACTTAGTGGTGCAGTAAGACCTCGCGGAAAACATCAGGTCGTAAAGTTGGTGACGAGGAAGACTGTTCAAAGCAGAGAAAAAAACAACCAGCACACGGTTTTGTGTATTTATTGAGGTACCAGATACGAAAATATCGGCTCTTCTATATGTATAAGCCAAAACATTACGACCCCTGCCAACCCGACGTTGGCTGCCGCCTCGTGGCGTTGCGGGCACGTGACGCGGTAGCAAAAATATTTAAGCGGAACAGACACGAACGAGGGTCACCCTAACGAAGATATGAGCTGCCAATAGGGAAATCCACTGAGATAAGTGACTTTTACGAAGGGCAAATAATTATTACGCAGAGCTTGTGAACGAGGATCTCGAATCGGTGAATGTTCACGTGTTACTGTTGCGTGCGTCTACGAAAGACGTAGAAGGGCAGTGAAACTACCACTAGTCGTTAAATGGTTGGACGTCCACGACTCTTCACAGAACGTGGGGTTCAGAGGTTCGTCTATAGATGGAGATCTGTGGCTTCTCTGCCGAAAGAACTACAATGCCGGTACGCGCACAAATATTTCGGAGGGCACCGTTCTCGTACTTTATTGAACAGGGAGCTCAGCAGCATATCACCCCTACGTGTCCACATATTGACCCAACGATATCGTCAGTTAAGATTTAAGTAGGCACGGGACCATCGGGATTCGAACGTCTATCAACGGTAAAGTATCAACTCTTCAGGTGAATCACGTTTTTGGTACCCTAGTTGAATGGTCGTCTCCACAAACGCCGTCATCGAGGTGAACAGCGGCTCGAAAAGTACAGAGCGCCACGGACGCAGGCTGGTGGGAGCAGTATTGTGCTGTGGGAGTTCTCCTGCGCTTGCATGGGACATGTGGTGGTAATTGAAGACATGCTGACCGCTGCGAACCACCTGCATCCCTTTCTTCTTGATGTCTTCCCCTACGGCGATGTCGTCTTTCAGCAGTATAACTGTGCGTGTATCGGAGCCAGAACAATGCTACAATGGTTTGAGGAACACTAGAGTAACTCACGTTGATGCCTCGGCGACCAAATTCGCCTGATGTAAATCCCATGGAACCCATCTGGACCGTTTATCGTGAACGATAACCGTATACGGAAATCAGCGGCCCGTTATTTACGTGAATTACGAGTTCATAACCAGTGCTTAGACGTCTAACGCCACATACCTCCACAAACGTACCAACAAACTGTCGGATCCCTGATACGCAGATTCACTGTTGTATTTCGTTCCAAAGACGGACAAACATTATATTAAGCAAGTGGTCATAATGTTTTGGCTCATCAGTGTAGCGTACGTATATTATCAATAGCTGCTTACCGCCTCGAAGATACAGACAGTAGTACCACTATCCCCGTTTCCCATGTCTTATTTCAGCGCTGTCTAACGTCATGTACCATTATACCTAAGGGGAAAGGCAAGCAACGATAGGCATCAGAACCTCCCACTAATTCTGTTACTCTCGTTTATACGTCTTCACGAAATCTCTTGAACTGTCTTTATGTAGCAAAATCCCCATCAAATTACCTCCTGCTAAATCTACATCAACACTTGAATGATCTATTTCATTTCGAGTTGGGGTTCTTCGAGGTCACCGAGATCCAGCACTCGACATAAAGTACAGAGACAACATATGTAGTAAAATGTGTGTAGGCAGCACTGTGTCATGTGACACAGTGGCCTTAAGACCACGTATATCGAACTTAGGCCACAGATGTCACTTGCTGATTGTAGTGTGCGTAAGTCACGGGCACATAAAATGTCAATGCCTGATGTGCTGCCCGCGCCTGGTACTAGAAGGTAAAGGGTAGCTCCCCTCACATTGGGTGGGGTAGGCCACCCAACAAGGCTGACCGTAATACCTCCCACTGTCGGACAAACGCTAACCGGTGATTTGCACTGGTCGGAAATGAGCATCTTATGGTATTTATCCTTCGTCTATCAGTTTCCCAAGGATTTTCAATCGAAATTAAACCCCAGAAACGATTTGTGCGCTCTAGATGCATGATGTCCTTTTGCTACAAGTACTCTTCCATCACGTGTACTCCATGTGGTCATTGTGATCGGGTACACCAATCTATCAGATGAAACCCAGAACGCTACGCAGTCCCAAAATCGGTTATGAAAGTAAATGAGCTTTTGTGCAACTGGTGCCGCTACTTAACTATATTAAACAACAGGAGAAACCCTTAACGACTGTCACATTGCCTAGTTCTTCAACATAGTGAAGAAAAAGGTGGTATGAAGAGGGGAGATGTGGTTTGGAGGTTAGTATTGTTTGAAAATATGTATTTGTTCGAGGCGATCAAACAGACCTTTACGTGCAGTTGTAAAGCGTCGACTGTGCACCGACCAGCACAGCGCCGCGAAACAGCGTCAAGAAGGAGCTGACCCCCACACCAATGGAAAGAGCCGGCAGTGCCATGCCTCCAGTGAAACAAGTTCAGCGCCCCCTGTCAGGGCTGACTTAACAGCCACTCATCGCTGGTCGGCCCCAGTTCGGTCGCAAACTTCGAGAGCATCAATACTGGGTAATAGGAAGACGATACTCAGCCTGCGTTCTGCGACTAGTAACAGTGTGTAAAGTAACTGCATATAGGAAGCACATCAAGCCACCTCATGAAAGTTAACTTATACTTCTTACCTTTTTAGAAATAGTGTTCCATTAATTTGAAAGTGTTGTGTACAGATCATTTTGGATTCCTGCCACCGGCCATCGAAACTTCTCTCCTTCCTTATTTGTGTCCGTGCAGACTCCCACAGTAGCCGACACGACACTTTCCTTTTAATTGGTCTCCTAACCTTTAGAAAACTCAATTGCCGGTACAAAGGCTACTGAAGGTTACTAGCACTGTGCCCTGTGGCTCTAAAGGAGGTACTTTCTTTGCCTTAGCCGATGTATTCTCTCACTGTGGTGCTGCCAAACGGAGTCTCATCAGCAAAAGCGGAAGAAATATCAGCAAGGTGTAGCCATGATAAAATGTCAGACTACCTCATCATAACCTAGTAATACTAAGTATGTACCATGTTCGAAACGTGATTCGGGTATCGATTTAAAGCTGTTTCGTTCCCTGACTGCGTTTTCTATTCTGAATGGGTGCTTTCGTCTTAACGTAAGTTGGTGCTTCTGTCTTAAAGTAATGCTTGTAATGATAGACTGTAGTAATGATTTGCATATGCAGCGCATTTATTTCGAGATCTACATTTTTTGCGGTTGGAATATTTCCCTTTACTCCACACTTTCGAATTTAACCGCGCCGGCCGGTGTGGCCGAGCGGTTCTAGTCGCTTCAGTCTGGAACCGCGCGGCCCTTGCGGTCGCAGGTTCGAATCCTGCATCGGGCATGGATGTGTGTGATGTCCTTAGGTTAGTTAGGTTTAAGTAGTTCTAAGTTCTAGGGGACTGATGACCACAGATGTTAAGTCCCGTAGTGCTCAGAGCCATTTTTTTTAAAATTTAACCGCCTACTAAAGGTAGTCTATGAAAACACAATACAATGTCCATACTCCACCAAAAAATAAGTTTAAAATAGCATTGTATTATGTACAGCTGTACTACTTTATTTTTATTGAAGACCATCGATGACGCTCATGGACCAGACCTTGATCGTGTTCCCTGTACCAAAGGAGAATAAGTGTAAACAGTTGTCATACAAAGTGCCTTACAATCCCTTATTCTACAGGTAAGCAGACATTACAGGCTGAGCGTCACGTGTTATTACAATGTAATATAAGATTGTCCATTACTTAATTAAACCCTTAAAATGCCCCTGTCATAACAAAGAGCGCTATTTGTGAGTCGTCTTGTGAACATTAACCACGACAGAGTGTTTGTCCAACAATAGCAGGTATTGCCGTTACCATATTGAAACCACAATTTGCATGGATACATATCAATATTGGCCCACTGAATCCAAGGGTATGAGAGACAACGATAGGAAACAGGAGAACAAAAAATAATTATCTAAATGAAGTACTTCTTAATATAGCACGTTAATGAAACAGATTAACCAGTATACAATAATTTCTCCTAGCCCCGTGCAGGTTCCTGAAATCATGCAGATAGATCAGAAAATTTATATTTGTGAAATTTCAGTAGCTATGAATGTACTTGTAAAATTTAAAACGAAAAACCTAGGCGCAAGCAATACATAGTCAATGCATGAGTATCCCATCTAAGTCACTCACAGTTTTATTGCCCTTGCACTGATATTTTTCTCTGTGACAGCTACTCTCTACACTCCATACTGTCATGTGTTACATGCATCCCACGGTTTTCGTTTTAAATTTTACACGTATTTTCATAGCTATTAAAACTTCACAAGCTCAAATTTTCAGGACTGTCTGTATGGAGTTAAGAACCAGTAGGGGACTAACAGAAATTATTTTATAGTTTGCAGTCCGTTTGAAAAAGTGTTACATTAACAAAAACAGTCGTAAAAATAAATATGCTTTTATGCAACTGGTGCCCCAATTTAAGTATTTTAAATGGCAGGAGAAAATCTTAACGGTGGTCACATTCCATAGTTCTTTAACATAGTGTGGAAAAAGGTGATAAGCTTAGTTCTGTGCGTGTGAAATTTATCAATCGATCTCAGACATTTGATTAGATTACAACCAAGAAAAGTGGTACATTTGAGGTTTATTTCAGCTTTTCTTCAACTGAGTCAACAAATACATTTCTTGCCCCTACGTGAATCTCGTGGAAACACCGTGGAGGTAGTTATTACGGAGTATCAATCGCACACGGAGGCTTAAGAGCAACGGTTGTTGGCTTGAAACATTCACGACTGGAAAAGGTGAAATAGCAGTGGTCCACAAAGCACCCCCCACCACATACCAGGCACGAAAGCCAGTTAAATACTACATTGTCATCCAGTTCTGAGCTAATTTATGAACTCTGTAGCTCATCAGAAAGTTATTTTCTACATGTGCATCAGTACTCTGTGTGGTGTCACCGCCAGACACCACACTTGCTAGGTGGTAGCTTAAATCGGCCGCGGTCCATTTAGTACATGTCGGACCCGCGTGTCGCCACTGTGTGATCGCAGACCGAGCGCCACCACAAGGCAGGTCTCGAGATACGGAAGAGCACTCGCCCCCAGTTGTACAACGACTTTGCTAGCGACTACACTAACGAAGCCTTTCTCTCATTTGCCGAGAGACAGTTAGAATAGCCTTCAGCTAAGTCCATGACTACGACCTAGCAAGGCGCCATTAACCGTATCTGAAGATAGTCTTATTTGTATTATCAAGAGCGATGTACCACAAGGATGGAATAAAGATAAGTATTCGAGGAGCTGCATATTTTTCTTGTTAGAATTCACTACTTATCCTGTTCCAGAATACACGCCCGTCTGCTTAGATAGCGTGCATTTAGGCCGCCTCTATCTACAAGGTGTTGGCACATTTACCAACACATCACTCTGCAAGCCATCTAACCGTGTGTGGCATAGGGTACTTCTGGTACCACTAACTGATCCCCTCTTCTCTTTTCCACTGGCGAATGGCGAGAAGGAAAATTGACTGTCGGTAAACATCCGTGTCAAATCTAATTTCTCGAATTTTCTCGTTGTGGTCGTTTTGCGAGACGAAAGGGAGGAGGAAGAAATGTGTCTCCGACTCCTCCCTGAACGTACTCCCTCGGAACTTCAATAGGAATCCACACTGTGGTCCACAACGCCTCTCTTGTAGTGTCTGCCAGTGAAGCTTGTTGAGCAGCTCTATAGCACCTAGTGCCGACTGAAAGACCCTGTGACGAAAGGCGTCGCTATTCTTTGGATCTTCTTTATCCCTTCTGTAAGTCCTACCTGGTGGGGGTCCAAGAGTGATGATCAATACCCAAGAATCAGTCGAACAAGACTGCTGTAGGGCACTTTTTTCGTGGATGAGTTATTTTTCCTTAATATTTTTCCTATGACTCTCAGTCTAGCCACTACTTCTCCTACTACCGTATTTGTTTTATGTGGTCATTCCACCTAAAGTCGCTCCTGAGGCACGTACTATTTCCAGTAATTTTTCATCAATTGTGTAGATGTACAGTATTAGATTCCTTCTCCGATGTTTACGCAATATTTTATATTTATTTACGTTCAGGGTCAATAGCCGGTCCCTAGACTATATCAACGTCTTGCAAATCGCTAGTCTTTTGGAGTTGCTCCCTTTGCAAATCTGATCCGATACTCCGTTAGCTAGTATTTCCTTCCCTAAACGGCAGTGCGATACGCTAAAATGAATTGCAAAATTTGTACCGAACAGACAAACAGACAGAAAAATAAAGTACCCTCTGCCACACACCATACACGAAAGAGAGTTGCATTGTTATCCAGTCATGACCTACGCTGAAAGTTACAAATCGGTAGCTCATCGGGAAGTTAGTCTAAAATTAATTGCAAAATTTGTACCGGTAACACAAGAAAGCGATCTAATAAAAACGCGTTCGTTAAAAAAAGGCTTACTTCTCAACTCACACTGAGTAATCAAGTCTGTCTTAAATGAATGTAGTTTCCTAGTTTTCTGTATTAGATCTACATCAATGGACGGAAAGTTGCAGATATTTAAGAAAGTAGAGATCGTTTCTTACAAGTAGGAGCGAAAATGTGGCAAGCTATCGATTCAAGATAGTTGAACGCAACTTACGCAATAGCAGATAGTGAGATTACTTTATCACTGGATAAGTTTTTGACTTTCGGTTCTTGTCAATAAACTATGTTATCAAAAGTATCCGGGCAACTAAAAAACATGTTGTTGTTGTGGTCTTCAGTTCTGAGACTACTGTATCCTGTACAAGCTTCTTCATCTCCCAGTACCTACTGCAGCCTACATCCTTCTGAATCTGCTTAGTGTATTCATCTATTGGTCTCCCTCTATGATTTTTACCCTCCACGCTGCCCTCCAATGCTAAATTTGTGATCCCTTGATGCCTCAGAACGTGTCCTACCAACCGGTTCCTTTTTCTTATCAAGTTGCGCCACAAACTCCTCTTCTCCCCAATTCTATTCAATACCTCCTCATTAGTTATGTGATCTACCCATCTAATCTTCAGCATTCTTCTGTAGCATCACATTTCGAATGCTTCTATTCTATTCTTGTCCGAACTATTTATCGTCCATGTTTCACTTCCATACATGGCTACACCCCATACAAATACTTTCAGAAATGACTTCCTGACTCTTAAATCTATACTCGATGTTCACATATTTTTCTTCTTCAGAAACGCTTTCCTTGCCATTGCCAGTCTACATTTTATATCCTCTCTACTTCGACCATCATTAGTTATTTTGCTCCCCAAATACGTTTTTCAATTAGGTGCTTTGTGCTGCCACCTACTGCCAGGTACTCCGTATCAGCGACGTCAGTAGTCATTAAACATCATCAGAGAGCAGAATGCGGCACTCAGAGGAACTCACACACTTCGAATGTGCTCAGACGATTGGGTGTCCCTTGTGTCATACGTCTGTACGCGAGATTTCCTCACTCCTAAATATCCCTAGGCCTACTGTTTCCGATGTGAGAGTGAAGTGGAAACGTGAAGGGATACGTGCAGCACAAAAGCGTACAGGCCGACCTCGTCTGTTCACTGTCAGAGGTCGCCGACAGTTGAAGGAGATCGTAATGTGTAATAAGCAGACGTCTATCCAGATCATCACATAGGAATTCCAAACTGTATCGGCATCGACTGCAAGTACTATGACAGTTAGGCGGGAGGTGAGAAAACTTCGATTTCATGGTCGAGCCGCTGCTCATAATCCACACATTACGCCAGTAAATGCCAAACGATGCCCCGCTTCGTGTAAGGACCGTAAACACTGGACGATTGAACAGTGGAAAAACGTTGTGTGGAGTGACGAATCACGGTACACAAAGTGGTGATCCGATGGCAGAGTGTGGATACGGGTAATACCCAGTGAACGTCATCTGCCAGCGTGCGTAGTTCCAAAAGTAAAATTCGGAGGCGGTGGTGTTATGGTGTCGCCGTGTTTTTTCATGGAGAGAGCTTCCACCCCTTGTTTTGCGTGGCTCTATCACAGCACAGGCCTACATTGATGTTTTATGCACCTTTTTGCTTACCAATGTTGAAGAGCAATTCGGGGATGGTGATTGCATCATTCAACACGATCGAGTATCCGTTGAAAATGCATGGCTTGTGGCGGAATGGTTACACGACAATAACGTCCCTGTAATGGACTGTCCTGCTCAGGGTCATGATATGAATCCTATAGAACACCTTTGGGATGTTTTGGAACGCCAACTTCGTGGCAGGCCTCACCGACCGACATCGATACCTCTCCTCAGTCCAGCACTCCGTGAAGAATGGGCTGCCATTTCCCAAGAAACCTTCCAGCACCTGACTGACCGTGTGCCTGCGAGAGTGGAAGCTGCCATCAAAGCTAAGGGTGGGCCAACACCATACTGAATTCCATCATTACCGATGGAGGGCGCCACGAACTTGTAAGTCATTTTCATCAAGGTGATCCGATACTTTGCACGTCCTCTGCACCCGTTTTTTACGTTTATTTTTCACTCGTAATTTAATGGCACAATTTTATCTACCATCCTTTTCTTAAATTTTATAGGTTTTTCCCTTCAGCTAGTTTATATTTTAATAGATGTAATCTAACCACCTGTGAGTGGTTTATGAGTTTTTAATACCAACATGTCAAAGGTGTAAAGATGCTCTGAAAATCGGCTGCTCAGTGCATGAATCAGGCGTTACATTATTCATTTGTTCGTTATTTGGCGTTAATTAACGCCTCATTAATTAACGCGACCCATGAAACGTTCCTCCTCGTCTTTGCTCTCGGAGTTTCCGTACTGTCGTGCAAATTTCCACTCCCGGCAGCGGTCAGATTCCACGTTGTCGTAGCGCAATCCGGTGAGCTATTGCTCCACTGACTTCCTCGGAAACGTTTGGCGGATACGGATTAATTGTGTGTACCACTAACCGTGTAGTACCAAGCTTAATAAGATCCTCCAGCCTAGCTCCAACCAGCGAGACAGCGTTATTATAGCCACTAACCAAAACCCAACAACACTCCAGCTACTTTCAAAAGACTAAGTTCATAAAACAAACAGAAGTTCACTAGAACAGCCAATTTCTCGTAAATTCGGTTCATGTTAACCGTGAACATGCGTCTAATTACGTAAAACAATCAGACTAATGTATCTTCTTCTGTGTATCTGAAGGAGACCAGACTAAAACAGGATTCGAAGCACGGTTCTCTGAACAAACAAAATAGCAAATTGTACAATTATATTAAGCAATACGGTCTCCAGTTGAAATCTAGCACATAATTACAGCACAAATAGTAAACTCTTTGACATTCCTGGATGGAAGCTACACGCTGTATCTTCCTTAAGTTTGGTTATCAGCTATACTTTCTTTACGTTTGGCTATCATAACAAGAACAGAAGAAGTTCTAGCATCATCATTTGCGTTAACAACGCATCATTAATAGTACACTGAATGTTTTACACTAACGTGTGCTAGCTGGAAGGCAAACAACCTGCGTGTTCCTTAACTGTCAGTACTGACAAGCGACAGACGAAGTGTCGTATGGGGCCCGGAATTTAATATAGTGCCTTGATTTGCTTTCCACAAAACAGTACCTAACGTAGTTGATGAACATTAACAAAATATTCTCAGACATTTGCTTTAGGAGCCAAAGGCCCACTCGTGTACGTTTGATGGCTCAATGACACGAAGCTTTACGCCTTGCCCGGGCCCGTCAATACAGATTTTGGGCTGTTAATGACTGGAAACATGTTGCCTGGCCGGACCAGCCTCGTTTCAAATTGTATCCAGCGGATGGGTGTGTACAGTCATCGAGACAACCTCATGAATCAATGGATCCTGCATGTCAGCAGAGGACTGTTCAAGCTGGTGGAGGCTCTGTAATGGGGTGGCGCGTTTGCAGTCGGAGCGATATGGGACCCTTGATACGTCTAGTTACGATTCTGACAAGTGAGACATACGTAAGCATCCTGCCCGATCAACTGTATCCATTCATGTCCATTGTACATTCCGGTGGACCTGGGTAGTTCCAGCAGTACAATGAGACACCCCACGAGTCCAAAATTTCTACAGATTGGCTCCAGGAAAAACAGTAGGCCCGTAAATTGGCATACTGCATCGACTATTCTTCAACACTTTTCATACTCAGATTTATATATTAACGGAATTATTTTTAAAAGCACTACTCTGAGAAATATTCAGTAAAGGCATTTATGATATGAAAGTTGTAATTATCATTTACTATAAAGTGCAGGATTTGAAACAAGCAGAAGAAGTGGTAAAAAATGTTCTTAACAGTGTCATTGACTGGTTTTCAGCGAATAGTCTCGCTCTCAATTTTAAGATTACGCAACATATTCAATTATGCACACCTAGGAGTACTACACCAATGATAAGTGTACACTTGGTGACGAAATAGTAAATAGGGTGCAATCTTTAACATTCTGAGGTTCCATATTTGCGAGAACTTAAAAAGGAAAATGCACTTTCTGTAACTCTTGGAGCAAATTAATTCAGCCACATTTGCAATCAGAATCACTACAAATCTTGAAGGAGGAACAAATCAGAAAGTTTTCAATCAATAACATCATGTGGAATAAATGTTCTAGGGTAACCCAACTTATAAAAAGAAAGCCGTCAGTGCTCAAAACTGTGATGTAAGAGTAATATGCGGTGCTCACACAAGATCGTCTTGTAGACATCTGTTTATGGAGTTGGAAGTTTGTACTACTGCTTAACAGTTTTTTTATTCCCTCCTGAACTTCGTTGTAAATAGTCCACTGCAATTCAAAAGGAAAAGTGATGTACAAAATTACCGTACCAGAAGAAAAACTGACATTCATTGCTCCACATTGAGGTTCTCTTTCACACAAAAAGTGGTGTACAATTCTGTAACTCAAATATTTGATCACTTAACAGTGACATAAGACGTCTGAGAGACAGTAAAGTGAAATCTGAAAAGAAACTGTAAAAGTTTCTACTTGACAACTTCGTCTATTCCACAGAAGAATTTCTGTTATTGTAACGTGTAAAATGTGGTGGGTAGGAACTAATAACTCACGTTCGTATATTTAAAAAGAATACAAATTATAAATATTGAGCGTCATATTTACAAATTAGTTTCCCATGTGACTAAAATTACTCGTTCCACATAATTACGATTTGTCTTGCACATGACCCATAGAATCTGAAACCAATTAACCCTCTGATTCTATTACTAACTCCTCTTAAGAATTAACGTAATTAATGAAACGCTTTAAGTAATGTTTTAATAAGTACTTGCACTTTAGTGAAATCTTTCATTTCGTAAAGGAAAGTATTGTATACTTAACGCAGGTAATACAAACCAAATGACTAAAGTGGACCTGACACAAATAAGTTAACTTTCATGCGTATAATACGCAAATATTACAAAACAGTATTTCATGCTGATGGTATAACCCTAAAACATACGTAGTCTGAAAGTAGACGAAGTACTGAGATGCTTTGGCAGTGGTGCTGACAATGACCGTGCCAACGCGGATCTTCCAGTAATATGCTCTATTAACCTCTTCTTACAGTCGGAATACTATCCAGAGCATGTAATTAAATACCACGTTGCTGAGGATTCCCATCAGTTGCACGCGAGGCCAACTTGGAATCATTTATGAGCAGCTTAGCCTCCGTTGTTAACTTAGATGGTTCTCCCTCTGATGCTGGCCAGGAATTAGTAGTCTTTCTTCTACAACTGGAGCGCTCTCTGCACTTCATTTCAACTTTTCAATTCCACGCTCGCTTCCCAGGCTCTGAGGGAGTTCCTGCTTTCTTGTTCCTATCGATTACAATTTTAATACCACAAGTACGAACTAGTGAGATTACACAAAATATAATTTTCAGATTTATATACACACTCAAAACATACTGCGTCAAATACATTAAAATACATCACAGAAAATATACAAAATCTTTATGTAAGCAGTAATATATAGAAAAAAATTGATAAAAAATGTTAAATGTTACCTTTTATAAATACAGTATAGGTATTACAAGATCCGACCGCTGGATTTGAAAACGAACTCTACAGGTTTCTCGAATCGGTTTCCAGCATCTCCTTCACCAAGAACACAGGATCGCATTCTAAAGTCAAAAATGGTAAGGACACACACAAGATCTCCACTCTCAAATTTACGCTCTAGAAAAATGGAAATTGTTATTATCATAATTGATTTTTCTGCTCTGTTCCCGTGCTTGCTGAAATTAACAGTGAATTAGGGCCTAAAGAGGGTTCGCCTTTTTGCAAAATGAGAATTTTTGTTTTATTTAATCCCCAAACACGTTACACCACAGAAGCATCGTTTTCACTTCTTCAATGTTTTCTTTTTCTTTTATTGTTTCTGAAATATATTCAGGGCAATTTTATACAGGATAGCACTATATTGACATAAAATTTTGCTGTTGTTCAAGCTGATTACATATTTTGCTTTCTTTTACAGAATGTGTACATTTTGGCTCCCACCAAAAATAATCAGCCACAACTCTGAGTTGGTATTGGATGTAATCTGCAACACCTGTATTTTAGGGCAGTTTAGGAATTGAATTTTTGTGTACAATGTAACTTCTAACTACACTCCTGGAAATTGAAATAAGAACACCGTGAATTCATTGTCCCAGGAAGGGGAAACTTTATTGACGCATTCCTGGGGTCAGATACATCACATGATCACACTGACAGAACCACAGGCACATAGACACAGGCAACAGAGCATGCACAATGTCGGCACTAGTACAGTGTATATCCACCTTTCGCAGCAATGCAGGCTGCTATTCTCCCATGGAGACGATCGTAGAGATGCTGGATGTAGTCTGTGGAACGGCTTGCCATGCCATTTCCACCTGGCGCCTCAGTTGGACCAGCGTTCGTGCTGGACGTGCAGACCGCGTGAGACGACGCTTCATCCAGTCCCAAACATGCTCAATGGGGGACAGATCCGGAGATCTTGCTGGCCAGGGTAGTTGACTTACACCTTCTAGAGCACGTTGGGTGGCACGGGATACATGCGGACGTGCATTGTCCTGTTGGAACAGCAAGTTCCCTTGCCGGTCTAGGAATGGTAGAACGATGGGTTCGATGACGGTTTGGATGTACCGTGCACTATTCAGTGTCCCCTCGACGATCACCAGTGGTGTACGGCCAGTGTAGGAGATCGCTCCCCACACCATGATGCCGGGTGTTGGCCCTGTGTGCCTCAGTCGTATGCAGTCCTGATTGTGGCGCTCACCTGCACGGCGCCAAACACGCATACGACCATCATTGGCACCAAGGCAGAAGCGACTCTCATCGCTGAAGACGACACGTCTCCATTCGTCCCTCCATTCACGCCTGTCGCGACACCACTGGAGGCGGGCTGCACGATGTTGGAGCGTGAGCGGAAGACGGCCTAACGGTGTGCGGGACCGTAGCCCAGCTTCATGGAGACGGTTGCGAATGGTCCTCGCCGATACCCCAGGAGCAACAGTGTCCCTAATTTGCTGGGAAGTGGCGGTGCGGTCCCCTACGGCACTGCGTAGGATCCTACGGTCTTGGCGTGCATCCGTACGTCGCTGCGGTCCGGTCCCAGGTCGACGGGCACGTGCACCTTCCGCCGACCACTGGCGACAACATCGATGTACTGTGGAGACCTCACGCCCCACGTGTTGAGCAATTCGGCGGTACGTCCACCCGGCCTCCCGCATGCCCACTATACGCCCTCGCTCAAAGTCCGTCAACTGCACATACGGTTCACGTCCACGCTGTCGCGGCATGCTACCAGTGTTAAAGACTGCGATGGAGCTCCGTATGCCACGGCAAACTGGCTGACACTGACGTCGGCGGTGCACAAATGCTGCGCAGCTAGCGCCATTCGACGGCCAACACCGCGGTTCCTGGTGTGTCCGCTGTGCCGTGCGTGTGATCATTGCTTGTACAGCCCTCTCGCAGTGTCCAGAGCAAGTATGGTGGGTCTGACACACCGGTGTCAATGTGTTCTTTTTTCCATTTCCAGGAGTGTATGTATATCGTTAAAATAAAGGCATGTGCCCATTCTTTTTACCCTTGCCTTTGCTACGGTTGACGCTTCCTGAACAGTACTTGGTTATAATTTACCTGCTAAATATGTTGTTACTGTTTTTATGTATAAAATGTCATGTGGACATCAGTCAAATTTCGTGATGTTTTGTTTCGTAAGACTGTTTGGTATGCTCTGCATTTTATAGAATGTGTTACGGATTTTTAGAAGCATCTGCTAACGTTTTCTCGGGATTAATGGTGAAAGCGAAATGTTACTATGTTTCTGTTACTTAGGGACACTTTTCACTGGTCATTTACGTTTCAGATACGCTCTTGATAGTCCTTGGTTGCACAGTCTTCTTTTCAATTGGGGACCGCGAAGTTTTAATTTGTGCTGATGTGTTTCCATTTTATTTCTTTGTGAATGTGTGAATACGTGAATGTGTACGCGCACGCACACGCGCGAGAGTTTTATTGTACGTTATTTGATAGCTCGCTTAGAGCGGTGACTCATGTTCTGTTGCAGAGTGCTGTTTCATTTGACGCCTCTTTTGCTCTGCTCTTTGGATGTGATAATTTTCCTCTGTTGTCAATAACTGGTACAACTGATTACTGTATTTTGAGACCTGTAAGTCTGTCTCCATGCTAACTAAGGCCGGGGCTGCTTTCAGTGAGTGGTGTGCAAATGTAGAATATGTGCTGTTGCTTTTCAATGCTGTTAAATGTTGACCCATCTTACTCTGAAATTTCTACGTTTCTGTCCGACGTACACGAAATCACCATCTTTGTAGGTTAACTGGTACACATTTTTTCTATGATAGTGTTGAGTGGTTTTAATATTTTCTGTAGTGTACTGTTTTTTCTTCTCTATGCCACATATATTCTTTGTTTCCTATTCTGTGAGGAATTATTTTGTCAAATGTCAATGTGCACCATGTTTCCCTGTAGTTTTTGATTGATTTCTCAGCCGCGGGAGTGGCCGCGTGGTTAGAGGCGCCATGTCACTAATAGCGCGGCCCCTCCCGCCGGAGGTTCGAGTCCTCCCTCGGGCATGTGTGTGTGTGTGTGTGTGTGTGTGTGTGTGTGTGTGTGTGTGTGTGTGTTGTTATTAGCATAAGTCAGTTTAAGTACTGTCTAAGTCTAGGGACCGATGACCTCAGCAGTTTGGTCCCTTAGGATTCACACACATTTGAACATTTCGAACATTTGATTGATTTATGTTGACAGCTAAATGGCACATCTAATGTGAAAAAGGAGAATTACATATGTAATCTAAACGCCAGCAAAATCTGGTGTCAATAAGCTCCTTGTCTATATAAAAGTGTGTGTATATTTCAGAAGCAATTAAAAAAGGTACTACTGACGAAGCCATTGCTGTGATGAAACATATGTGGGGATTAAACAATACAGAACTTGTTTTCTTGCGAGAAGGCGGATCTACTTTAATTCAGAATTTATTATGTTCTGTAAGACCTCATCAAGTTAGCTACCGTCGTTGAACGTCACTTCCAGCCACGCCCTTCTCTGTAATGTCTCCCTGCAGACTTGCTGTACGCATACAAGACAGCAACACCCGCTTTCAGGACACACGAACGACTAAGACGAAACCTATACGGGCACATGGGAACACAATCGAAAAATCTCGCGAAACTTTCCACACGCAGCGAACCACTTTATCACTATTACCAAATTCCAGATCACAGTTCGCAACACCACAGTTGTTTGACATAAGATGGAAATACCAAAAATACATTACCATGCCTAATATGGTGCAGGAAATCCGTTGTCATTCAAAACAGATTCCAGTCCTCTCGGTATGGGTAAATACAGGTTCTTTATGGTTTTCAAGGAAATCCTATACAATTCTTCCTGAAAAATAGTGACAAGTTGTCCAAAGAAGACCACAAAGGCTCAATAATATTGAGGGGAGATGCCACAGTTCACCTCGTGTTTGCAAAACCAGTCCTTGATGATGCCGGTTGTGTGAACTGGGGCCCTGTCTTCTTGGAACACAGCATCACTATTTTGGGAACAAATAGTGTATCACAGTTTGGACCTTATCCACAAAGTTTCTCACTTAATCCTTGGCAGTAATGCGATGTAGCAGAGTAACCATGGGGTCCATGGAATACTGGAATACTACATGGCTGCTCAAATCACCACCGAACCCCACCCTTGTTTCACTCTTTGGACTTAAACTCGGCCATAAGTTGGAGACAATGTGAAATAAGACCCATCCGACTAAATGACTTTCTTCCACTCCTCCGTAGCCTAGATATCATGGCATCATGTTACGGGCATTTGCATCACTGATGTGTGGTTTTCAAATTGCGCGTCGCCTTGCAGTTCCCTGCTTCTGAAGCTCCTTTTCGCGTTGTTTTATTATTGACAAGGTTCGCGAGTTAGACATACAGTTCTGCAGTGGCTTTTGCAGCTATTGTCCTCTTCAATGACAGTCCGTCACTATCACCGAGCTCACAGTTTGAGTCTGCGGTATGAGTTAGTGGATGACGTTCTGCGCTTTACCTGTATGCATTATAAATCATCGATGCGGTGAAACACCAAACACTACAGGTCTCTTGGTTACGGAAGCACCCACCACACAAGCAACAACACACCACGTTAGAATTCGCTTAGCTCCGACATAATGCACTTGCAACTAGACAGAACGGTGTACTGATCACGAATGACACTTGAAACATATTGAGCACATCGCACAACTGACGCTTTTGATCAAATGCAACAGTGAAACTTTCAGGCCTGGTTAAAATCTGAATGTTTGCTGACGCATGCACTTCTCCTAGTGTTTCCATATTTTTCTCCAGCCCTTCTATCTCTGCTTCATCAGGCACAAGACTAGCCTCGCACGACGAACAGGCCTGCTGGCCACCTACTGATTTCCAATCGATTTCGGTCATTCAGCCTCCAGAGCAGACTTTGGCATTCCAGTTTGTCATTTCCTGCTTAAGCTCGTTGCGCTTGCTGTAAGGTGCTGCTTCCTGGCGACACTTTCAGGAATCGCTTTTCAAAAAAATGGTCCAAATGGTTCTGAGCACTATGGGACTTAACATCTGTGGTCATCAGTCCCCTAGAACTTAGAACTACTTAAACCTAACTAACCTAAGGACATCACACACATCCATGCCCGAGGCAGGATTCGAACCTGCGACCGTAGCAGTCGCGCGGTTCCGGACTGCGCGCCTAGAACCGCTAGACCACCGCGGCCAGCTCGCTTTTCAAAAGTGTATCAGAAAACCCCGGCCATCCTGTAGAAATCAATCGCCTTCGAAGACAACAGAATCACCCCAGACCACCACACATTTAGCCTGATTAGGTTGAGACTGCAGATTAGTCCGCGTGCCCTAGGAACCGGGAAATCCGCACTGGCGTTCACAAGAGCAAGTGACACTAGCCGACGGTCGTGAGCAGGAAGTGATGCGTTGCACCAGACCAGGCTGAGATCTATGCTCCTGGTGTGCAAAGACAACCGTGCTCCGCGCGCCGGCTTCCCCCGCTGCTGCGATATTCCGAGCAGGTGTGTTACACGGCTATATGCTGAAGGCTATAGACACGGTAAGCTTAAGGACAATCTGAAACTTCTGGGCAGATTTAAGCTGGGTGCCAGACCGAAACACGAACTCGAGACCTTTACCTTTCACGGGCAAATGGTCCTCCAACTACCCTACCGAAGCACAACATTAGACCCGTCCTCACAGCTTTATTGCGTTCAGCACCTAAACTCCTTCTTTCAAAACTTCACAGATGGTCTCCTGCGAAATTTTCTGGACTAGCACTCACACAAGAAAGGATATTGCTGAGACATGGCTTAGCCATGGCCTGATGGACGTTTTTACTCTTTCGCAGCAGCGGTTGTGCACTGATGTGAAACTACCGGCAGATTATAACTGTGTGCCAGACTGACACTCAGATGCCGCACCTTTGCCTTTCGCGCGAAAGTGCTCTACGAACTGAGCTACTGATGCACGATTCATGACCCATCCTAACTTGGAGTACTGGTGGAAGTTAAGTCGTATTTGGGTAGTTCAGGTGAGGAACTGAGCAAGTGAAGCGATCAACTACAAGAAACCGTTCGAGTACAAGACCGTGGAAAACAGAACGGATGCAAAGCCAGCAGTAGAAGCTTTTTTACTTTTTATTTTGTACGTAATTTTTGAGTTTTTTATTTGTTAATTATACTTGTGAGTTGTTGAAGGATGCTGGAGGCGACCCCACCTTGTTATCTTCCTGCTACGTGATCGGAAGGCAGCGGGTTCCTTCCAGGACAGTTATAAGGTTATCAGACCATACTAGGGTTTTGTGAATAATAATGTTTCCGGTTCCTCCTACTTTCCTATACCCAACACGCTCGATGGCGGTGGCGGGGACACTGCAGCCAGACCTTCAGTTCGACCAATTGAACTCCAACTGGTACGTAATAAAAAAAAATGTTGTTGTTGATGTGGTCTTCAGTCCTGAGACTGGTTTGATGCAGCTCTCCATGACTGTATAGCTGCATGCCCTCGGGAAAAATTACGGCTGTAGTTTCCCCTTGCTTTCAGCCGTTCGCAGTACCAGCACAGCAAGGCCGTTTTGGTTATTGTTACAAGGCCAGATCAGTCAATCATCCAGACTGTTGCCCTTGCAACTACTGAAAAGGCTGCTGCCCCTCTTCAGGAACCACACGTTTGTCTGGTCTCTCAACAGATACCCCTCCGTTGTGGTTGCACCTACGGTACGGCTATCTGTATCGCTGAGGCACACAAGCCTCCCCACCAACGGCAAGGTCCGTGGTTCATTGGGGGGGATACAATAATAAAAAATAGGAGGCACAAAAAAAAGAAAATAGGGATAGAGCGCTAGTCTGTGGAAAGCACAGGCCCAGAGTTCGAGTCTCCGTGCGACAAATAATTTTAATGTGCCAGATAATTTCGTATCACCCCGCCGCACAGTGAAAAATTCTTTTCATAAACTACTCTATAGGTGGGGCAACCACAGCTAAAATAATACATGACTGATGGAACTGAAAGTTTCATACCATAATGCTACGCAACGTGTTATTACCAAGTTAGAATTAAAAAAGAGTGAAAGTCCGTATGACCGCATTAACTGTTTATTGTAGTCCTTTCAAAGACCCGTGGCTGGTTTCGCGTCTTAAAGGTGCTTCCTGAAGGGTACTTAAGTAATCACTTCATGCGGTCATCTGGACATTCATTCATTTTAATTCTAATTTGCTAGTAACAACTTGCGTAATATTATGGTATCAAAGTTACAATTCTATCAATCATTTATGGAATATGTGTTTGTACCACAGTACGACTATTTCTAAGACGCAAATACAGCAGCATATTTATTTCATCATGATTTCATCAGTAATGTTTATTTTTAACCTTTTCCTTTTTTTAGAAAGCAGTGGCTTTGTTACTTAGTTAAATAAGCACACTAGATAGTGCTAATAAGGTGAGCAAAACTACAAAAGGTATTACGTGTAACTACACTCCTGGAAATGGAAAAAAGAACACGTTGACACCGGTGTGTCAGACCCACCATACTTGCTCCGGACACTGCGAGAGGGCTGTACAAGCAATGATCACACGCACGGCACAGCGGACACACCAGGAACTGCGGTGTTGGCCGTCGAATGGCGCTAGCTGCACAGCATTTGTGCACCGCCGCCGTCAGTGTCAGCCAGTTTGCCGTGGCATACGGAGCTCCATCGCAGTCTTTAACACTGGTAGCATGCCGCGACAGCGTGGACGTGAACCGTATGTGCAGTTGACGGACTTTGAGCGAGGGCGTATAGTGGGCATGCGGGAGGCCGGGTGGACGTACCGCCGAATTGCTCAACACGTGGGGCGTGAGGCCTCCACAGTACATCGATGTTGTCGCCAGTGGTTGGCGGAAGGTGCACGTGCCCGTCGACCAGGGACTGGACCGCAGCGACGCACGGATGCACGCCAAGACCGTAGGATACTACGCAGTGCCGTAGGGGACCGCACCGCCACTTCCCAGCAAATTAGGGACACTGTTGCTCCTGGGGTATCGGCGAGGACCATTCGCAACCGTCTCCATGAAGCTGGGCTACGGTCCCGCACACCGTTAGGCCGTCTTCCGCTCACGCCCCAACATCGTGCAGCCCGCCTCCAGTGGTGTGGCGACAGGCGTGAATGGAGGGACGAATGGAGACGTGTCGTCTTCAGCGATGAGAGTCGCTTCTGCCTTGGTGCCAATGATGGTCGTATGCGTGTTTGGCGCCGTGCAGGTGAGCGCCACAATCAGGACTGCATACGACTGAGGCACACAGGGCCAACACCCGGCATCATGGTGTGGGGAGCGATCTCCTACACTGGCCGTACACCACTGGTGATCGTCGAGGGGACACTGAATAGTGCACGGTACATCCAAACCGTCATCGATCCCGTCGTTCTACCATTCCTAGACCGGCAAGGGAACTTGCTGTTCCAACAGGACAATGCACGTCCGCATGTATCCCGTGCCACCCAACGTGCTCTAGAAGGTGTAAGTCAACTACCCTGGCCAGCAAGATCTCCGGATCTGTCCCCCGTTGAGCATGTTTGGGACTGGATGAAGCGTCGTCTCACGCGGTCTGCACGTCCAGCACGAACGCTGGTCCAACTGAGGCGCCAGGTGGAAATGGCATGGCAAGCCGTTCCACAGGACTACATCCAGCATCTCTACGATCGTCTCCATGGGAGAATAGCAGCCTGCATTGCTGCGAAAGGTGGATATACACTGTACTAGTGCCGACATTGTGCATGCTCTGTTGCCTGTGTCTATGTGCCTGTGGTTCTGTCAGTGTGATCATGTGATGTATCTGACCCCAGGAATGTGTCAATAAAGTTTCCCCTTCCTGGGACAATGAATTCACGGTGATCTTATTTCAATTTCCAGGAGTGTATATAACATTAAGTTGTATTGTTTGTAAGTTTATATACATTTCTACTTTAAAATAAGTAACACATTCGGAACTATGGTCCGTGAAACAATGGTACGCACGGAACTAAGCAGATTAGAACTGGTTAAACCAGAACGCTGGTGGGACTTAGTCAAATTCATAAGGAACAAACAAATTCGCTCAGCTACGATGAACCAAACATAGAAATTAATGTAACGGGTTGTCTGTACCGCCGAGGACATTACTCTTTGGAGTACCGTTTTGGAAAAGTCTTCTAAATTCCTGGACGGGAGAAAGAGGTCGTTGATACGATGCTACACTGTACGTCTGTCACCTCAAGATGGAGGTAATGAGGTACATCAGCAGCCAGAACCGAGAATGGCCTAACAGATAAATCAAAGTTAGTCTACAATCGTTCAAAATCTTTGACTCCCTTTGAGAAGTCACGATAAAATGTTTCAAATACTGAAATGTAGCCGATCATGTCTAGTCCACAGATAACTGACTCCAGTGCCAGGAAACGTTCCATGTCATGAACTTCGAGATGATTTTTCCATTGGATTAATTTTTGTTGATATCATCAATCTCTTCCAACATATCCGTTACCAACTGGTTCTAACCTTACGTGAACAGACTAATGAATACAATGTCGACCATAAAAGATCTTGTCACTGGCTTACTTTCCATTAATATTTCACTAATGGCAACCCTTAAGTTCAGGCAGCATTCACTATCTTTCGTCAGAAGATAAGTGCATAATATCCGTACACATGAGACAACATGCGCTACCTAATACATTCCAAAGCGCCGTGCATAAAAACGGGTTGTATTGGAATTCAAGTATTTTGGGTAACTCTAGGGCTAGGGACCATTTGTATAACTAACACAGGGATCATTTTACTGCACCTATCCTAAGAACAGGGAATCAGTGATCATAAGGCCGTTGCAGCATCCCTGATTATGGAAGTTAGTAGGAATATAAAAAAAGGGAAGAAGGTTTATCTGTTTAGCAAGAGTAATAGAAGGCAGATTTCAGACTACCTAACAGATCAAAACGAAAATTTCTGTTCAGACACTGACAATGTTGAGTGTTTATGGAAAAAGTTCAAGACAATCGTAAAATGCGTTTTAGACAGGTACGTGCCAAGTAAAACTGTGAGGGACGGGAAAAACCCACCGTGGTACAACAACAAAGTTAGGAAACTACTGCGATAGCAAAGAGAGCTTCACTCTAAGTTTAAACGCAGCCAAAACCTCTCAGACAAACAGAAGCTAAACAATGTCAAAGTTAGCGTAAGGAGGGCTATGCGTGAAGCGTTCAGTGAATTCGAAAGTAAAATTCTATGTACCGACTTGACAGAAAATCCTAGGAAGTTCTGGTCTTACGTTAAATCAGTAATTGGCTCGAAACAGCATATCCAGACACTCCGGGATGATGATGGCATTGAAACAGAGAGTGACACGTGTAAAGCTGAAATACTAAACACCTTTTTCCTGAGCTGTTTCACACAGGAAGACCGCACTGCAGTTCCTTCTCTAAATCCTCACACAAACGAAAAAATGGCTGACATCGAAATAAGTGTCCAAGGAATAGAAAAGCAACTGGAATCACTCAACAGAGGAAAGTCCACTGGACCTGACGGGATACCAATTAGATTCTACACAGAGTACGCGAAAGAGCTTGCCCCCTTCTAACAGCCGTGTACCGCAAGTCTCTAGAGGAAAGGAAGGTTCCAAATGATTGGAAAAGAGCACAGGTAGTCCCAGTCTTCAAGAAGGGTCGTCGAGCAGATGCGCAAAACTATAGACCTATATCTCTGACGTCGATCTGTTGTAGAATTTTAGAACATGTTTTTTGCTCGAGTATCATGTCGTTTTTGGAAACCCAGAATCTACTATGTAGGAATCCGGAAACAGCGATCGTGTGAGACCCAACTCGCTTTATTTGTTCATGAGACCCAGAAAATATTAGATACAGGCTCCCAGGTAGATGCTATTTTTCTTGACTTCCGGAAGGCATTCGATACAGTTCCGCACTGTCGCCTGATAAACAAAGTAAGAGCCTACGGAATATCAGATCAGCTGTGTGGCTGGATTGAAGAGTTTTTAGCAAACAGAACACAGCATGTTGTTATCAATGGACAGACGTCTACAGACGTTAAAGTAATCTCTGGCGTGCCACAGGGGAGTGTTATGGGACCATTGCTTTTCACAATATATATAAATGACCTAGTAGATAGTGTCGGAAGTCCCATGCGGCTTTTCGCGGATGATGCTGTGGTATACAGAGAAGTTGCAGCATTAGAAAATTGTAGCGAAATGCAGGAAGATCTGCAGCGGATAGGCACTTGGTGCAGGGAGTGGCAACTGACCCTTAACATAGACAAATGTAATGTATTGCGAATACATAGAAAGAAGGGTCCTTTATTGTATGATTATATGATAGCGGAACAAATACTGGTAGCAGTTACTTCTGTAAAATATCTGGGAGTATTCGTGCGGGACGATTTGAAGTGGAATGATCATATAAAACTAATTGTTGGTAAGGCGGGTACCAGGTTGAGATTCATTGGGAGAGTCCATCAACAAAGGAGGTGGCTTACAAAACACTCGTTTGACCTATACTTGAGTATTGCTCATCAGTGTGGGATCCGTACCAGATCGGTTTGACGGAGGAGATAGAGAAGATCCAAAGAAGAGCGGCGCGTTTCGTTACAGGGTCGTTTGGTAACCGTGACAGCGTTACGGAGATGTTTAACAAACTCAAGTGGCAGACTCTGCAAGAGAGGCGCTCTGCATCGCGGTGTAGCTTGCTCGCCAGGTTTCGAGAGGGTGCGTTTCCGGATGAGGTATCGAACATATTGCTTCCCCCTACTTATACCTCCCGAGGAGATCACGAATGTAAAATTAGAGAGATTAGAGCGCGCACGGAGGCTTTCAGACAGTCGTTCTTCCCGCGAACCATACGCGACTGGAACAGGAAAGGGAGGTAATGACAGTGGCACGTAAAGTGCCCTCCGCCACACACCGTTGGGTGGCTTGCGGAGTATAAATGTAGATGTTGATGTAGATACTGGGTCGAAGTTTGACTATTACTCATTTCCTCCAGCTTTGGACCGAATCGGTTGGTTCTTTTTACTTTGCATGTGATCTAAGGTGCGCCTTAATGAGCTTAAAGATGCGCCATTTAGTTCGTAGTGGGTTCCTGAGAAAATCTGGAAAATATGTTATTTTTTGGTACCAAAACCGAGTCACGAATTCTAAGACGCTATGCAAAGGAAGTTAGTGTAATTTTCATGCTATGTTGCTAAGCTCTCGATTTCCATGCACTTTGAAAATGTAATTCTGGAAGTTACTCTACTTGTCACGAATAACAGGCACGCAAAATTCTGTGCGAAGTGAAAACGCATTTCATAAAGTGACGTAGCCCGGAGTAATATGCTGTAAAGCGTCTCCTTTATCTTCAGAATCATTCTAGTAACCCTGTGTTATTCTACTGCTGGAGCACATGCAAAATTTTTGGAACAAAAAAAAAACCGGTCTGAATGTAAAATTATATAGCTTTGCGTTATTTCTGTTTAAAATAAATTTTGCTGATTCATAAAGATAAGTGACTTGCTCTGGTGTAGCAGGTGAAAGACAGAAACCAGCGGAAAAATTCTCCTATCGGAGCACAAAAAGGGAGAAGATGCTCCTGTTTAAAAGACTGCCAGTAGCCTAATTCTACCATCGTCAGTACCGTTAAAAATATCTCCAAAAATATTGGCACGCCAATATATTCATACTTTTTTATGCTAAGGGAGAAGGAGAGAGTGGCACTGGAGAAAAATACGGAAGAGTAATTAATACCGGAATGTTATAGAAAGAACAGAGTAACAATGGCGTTATGAGACAAAGAGAGGAACACAATGACATTGGGATACAGCTGACAGTGGCAGAACAGTGCCAGGAAAAAAAGTGAAGAAGACAGTTTCAGTAAGAGAGGTACAAAGGAAGAAGAAAGTGGAAGTGAGTGAGAGCCAGTGATAATGAGAGACAGAGTCTATGACTGAAACGACAACGAGGGAGAGTTGGATAGTGGCAGAGAGAAGTGACACCAGCAGAGGGAAGGAATGAATGAGGTAAAAGTAGTAAGAAACAGAAAGAGGGAGACAGTGACTCTGAGCGGAGACTATCAGGACAGAACGAAGCAGACTATGACTGTTAGATAAGGAGACAATGACAGGAAGACACCGACGATAAGTTGGGCTGAATGAATGAGTGACAATAGGCAGGCGGGAGTGGGTAAGTATGAGTGACTTACTGCGATGGACTAGAGGTTGTGAGCGAGTTACAGTTAGGGGAGATTGTTGGAGTGAAATTTGAACTGGATGTTAAAATAGCACGGATATGTTCACATGCCAAAATTTTTGGGAAGTATTTTGAAGGCGCCGAGGAAGGTAGAATGAGGCAGCTGGTAAACCCACTTTTCAGGCAGCCTTTTAATTGACAGGAGATTATTGGCCCTTTTTTGTGCTCCGATAACAGCATTTTTATGCTGGCCATCTTAATGACTAGTTTCCCAATGAGGTTCCAGTGAGTGTTTTTCCTGCCCATAGTAGTGCGATGGCATATTAATCACTCTGAATTGCCATCAAACTATACGAAAAGAAAAGCAATTCCAATTCCGCATTGACTAATGTACCTTCACCACCCATTTTTCTTTTTATTGGGGGGGGTGGGGGGGGGGAGGTCCATTCTCCTCCTCACCCTGATTCTCAAGCCCACCTGCGACCGGTGCGCCCGCGCCCGTGGAGCGCTATCTGGCCAGGCCTGCGCGTGGGTTTGGGGAACGGGAGCGCTCACCGACGTGGTTATCAGCAACCTGGCCAGCGCTCCACCGACGTAAGCGTTTCAAGAACGTGTTGCTCGCCGAGAGCTGGACTCATAGCATAAAGCGCTGAATCACTGGCCAATTTAACTACCGGACAGATAAGATTTCGGGCGAACTTAGCACTTTGTGGGACAGAGACCAGTGTGAGGTACGGTCGCCTCCGGTGTGGACTCGCTGTAACTGAAGGCTCCGGGATGCTGGAAGTCACGGCGCTCCTGGCGGTGACTGT